>NC_073230.2:140017500-140317500 GCF_029281585.2 Gorilla gorilla gorilla
CTGCACAGGTTTGTGGCCTAGGAGCAATAGGGCCATATCATATCGCCTAGGGATGCAGTAGGCTATACCATGTAGGTTTATGTGTATACACTCTATGATGTTCACACGATGACAAAACTGCCTATCCCCATTGTTAAATGACGCATGACTGTATATGCATTAAGTACCTACTGTGTGTCAGGTAGTGTACTTGGCAGGTGCTGACGTATGGTGGTGAATCAATGAAGAAAGTCCCTCATGGAGTTCATAGTCTATGGGGAAGAATGGTGAGCTCCAGTATAGATACCCAGTATATATATAGAGAGCTCCAGTATCGACACCCAGTATAGACATAGCCAAGTGACCAAGAGCACTGGCTTGGAGTCATTCAGATGAGGTTTAATCCTTGGTTCTGCTACTTGCTTTGGAAATGTGACTCCCTAATCACTGCTTACTTTATATGTAAAATGGGATGGTAGTGCCAGCCTTTCGGGGCTATTGAGAAGATTCCATGAGACAATGTTTATAAAGCACTTACAACAGCATCTAGCACACAACAGACCTAATAAATGGGAGTTATGATGATTGTTCTCTCAAAGATCCAAGGGACACACACAAAGAGGTTTGCTATTTTCTCCCCCAGAACACACCCCAAAATGCTGAACCAGGAGCCAACTCATATCACCACTTTATTATGCTCCTGTATGACCCTGGGCAAATCAGATGCCCACCAGTGTCACTAGGATAGACAGCAAAGTCTAGTTGCTAAAAATATACTCCAGCAGGTGGTCTACAGTGTTGCTGTAATGGGAATGTTTTCTGTTTTTCAAGGAGCTAAGAAGCATTATCGGATGGTCTCTTGAAAAATAACTTATAAGCATTTTCTCTTTCAATACAAGCCCTACCAAGAGCACACTACCATAATAAATATTCTGGACAATGGTTGCAAAGGGAGAGATGAAAAGCTGTGCTCAGGGCATTAAGCTGAGAAGCGGTGGAGTAGTCAATAGCACAACCTCTGCAGCCAGGCTGCCTGAGTCTTCAGTCCAGCTCTGTCACTCACTAGCTGTGTAGCAATGACCACATCGCTCACTGGACTCATTGCTTAAAATCTGTAAAATGGGATAGTATTATTCCCTATCTCATTAGGTAGTTGTAAGGATTAAAATCACTAACACCTGTAGGGCAACTAAAACAGCACATGACATACAGAGAACATTCCATAAACATTACCAATAATTACACATGGCAAACTCAGTAACTTTATTACCTTGCTAATAAAAACATGAGGGCCAAATAGCAAGAAAGTGACTGAACTACACCAGAGGTTTGAAACTTGAGTTTTCTCCTTGGCTCTCCCATCAACTGTCTGCATGACTGTGGGTACATCACATCCCTTCTATATTTCACTATTCTCATCTATACAAATAGCAATATACGCACACACCAAGAACACCTAGAGAAGCCTGATGCAGCTTTCTGCTAATATCAACTGGAGCCGAACAACTTAAATTTATTTATCTTCCTATCTGCATTAGTCAGGGTTCTCCAGAGAAACAGAACCAAGAGGGAGAGAGGGAGAGGGAGAGGGAGAGGAAGAGGGAGAGGGTGATTGAAAGGGAGATTGAGATTGAGAGAGAGAGAGAGAGACTGAGATTGAGATTGAGAGAGAGAGTGGTGGGGGTGGGGGTAGATACTGATATTTACCTTAAGGAACTGGCTCTTGCAATTACAGGGACTGACAAATCCACAATCTTCAGGGCATGCTGGTGACCAAGGGAAGAGTTGATGTTGCAGTCTTTTTTTTTTTTTTTTTTTTTGAGACAGAGTCTCACTCTGTTGCCCAGGCTAGAGTGCAGTTGCATGATCTCAGCTCACTGCAACCTCTGCCTCCTGGGTTCAAGTGATGCTCATGCCGCAGCCTCCCAAGTAGCTGGGACTACAGGCGCCTGCCACCATGCTCAACTAATTTTTGTGTTTTTAATAGAGACAGGTTTTTGCCATGTTGACCAGGCTGGTCTTGAACTCCTGATCTCAAGCGATCCACCCATCTCAGCCTCCCAAAGTGCTGGGATTACAGGCGTGAGCCACTGTGCCAGGCCGATGTTGCAGTCTTGAGTCTGAAGGGAGTCTGGAGACAGAGTTCCTTCTTCTTTAGGGACTTCAGTCTTTTTCTCTTAAGGCCTTCAACTGATGATATATGAGGCCTACATACATTACAAAGGATAATCTGCTTCACTCCTTCTACTGATATAAATGTTAAACCTCATCTAAAAAAATACCTGCACAGCGACATCTAGACTGGTGCTTGACCAAGTATCTGGGTACTGTGGCCTCGCCAAGCTGATACATACAATTAGCCATTACACCATCCTTTCAGAAGGGGTGATGCCCACACCGAAGGAAAAAACCTCTAGATTCCACAGCCATTTAATCTTCTATTGGAGACCATAATCGAGGCAAGGAATTCAGATGAGGCTACTCTTTTCTTCACAGGTGAATTCCAAGCGTCTCACAGCTTCCAGGGCATTTCTTGTTCTGGTTCCTGCTCACCTGTCTTATCTCCTTGCTCTTCCCTCCATTCCAGCCACACGTGGTTTTTGGTTTAAAGACACTGTGTTCCTATCTTGCTCTGCCTGAGTACGCGCTACTGCCACGGCCTGGGGTATGCTGTTTTCCCACTTTTTATCTGGGTCCTCATCATTTGAGTCTCATGTTGAGAACCACATCTGCCTCTAGAGAGCTTCCCTGACCTGACAAGGTTAGGCCAGTAAGTTCCTACAGCCAATCTGCACACCTCCTGCCTTACACTCAAGCCACGCCATCAGGGCTCCCTCCCAGCCTGGCAGCTCCGTGAAGGACACACCTCTCTTGTTGGTCACAGCATTCATGCTGCCAAGCTGGTCCACGAAGACACAACAAATAGCTGCTGAATAAATAAATGAGGATGCAGATGGTTCTTAAGCCTTGACCTTCAATCCTCCCAATGTCCTTGAGATTTGGCTCCATGTCTCCAACCACTTGATGGACACCTAAAGGCGGGAATCTCACCAGCACCTACACTGAATATGCACAGAGTGGACAGAGCTTGTCTTTGCTCTCGCGTATGCTGTCTTCCAAGCCTAGTACAGTAGAAAGAACACAGGCTTGGGGGTCAGGGAGGCCTGTACTGAAGTCCCTGTTCTAGATCCTGTTACAACTGTACAATTTTAGACCAATTGCTAACTTTCTCTGACCCTTAGTTTTCTCGTCTCTGATATAAGGATGAAAATACCAACACACAAGATTAGGAGGAGATTAAATGAGATAATAGCTATGCAATGCCTGGCAGATGGCATAGAAATAATGAATGGCACCTGGGTTCAAAGCTCTGGGGGCATTTTTGCTTCCCATCGGCCAACCCCTATTATCTAGGCAGTTCCTAAATCCCATCTCATAAATTCAATTTCTCCATCTAGTGGCCTTCCCCTCACCCAGGCCCTCCCCACCTCCCTCCTGGACCACAACAGCAGCTCTAAAAGGCTTCTCAGCTCTGGCTATTTCACAGTCCAGAGGCACCCACATGCTGATCCCCGCAAGGCCTCTTCAGGATGGGGACTCTAGCCACTCAGATTCTTCCATTGCTCCCCAGTAACTTAAGTTTAAATCATTTAGTCACGTGCCATTCAAGGCCCTCTGGGTTCTGGTCTCCAAGGACCTTTGCTACCTGATCTTCTCCTTAGTGGTTTACACACGTCATTGCCCAGCAACTACAAATCGATTCCTGCCCACTCTGCACCCCGGCATTTCCCATCCCTACCTATGCCTTTGCTCATGTTTCCTTCAACGAGGATACTCCAAGACCTCAAGTCCAACATTACCTTTCTTTCAATGTCTGGCTCAAAGGCTCTTTATCCATGAAGCATTTCTTGATCATCCCAGCCACAGATAAACACACAACCTTTCTTTTCTATGAACCTGTGGTATGTGTATCTCTCTACCTTTTATACATTTCTCTTTCTCACTGCATTTATTCTTTGTTTTTCTTTTTTCTAAGACATCTTGTTATAGCATCTCTGCATTTATTCTAATTTTATCTGTGCACAGAACCTTAGCTTCAAGCTCCTTGAAGGGTAGCATCGTGTCCCAGCCTACACTGTCACACTCAGGAGAAGCACCCAGTAGATGGTGGCTCTGCATCTACCTACAGAGTGCCACTGAGGAGCACAGGCCTTCAGGTCTGTAGCCCATCAGCTGAGCCTTCACATCAGCTCCTAGAACAGTGCCTGGCATAGAGCAACACCCAGAAATCATTGTTAAATGAAATTATCCACAAGGGAGTCACCTAGTGTCTACATGATAGAAATTCTTTCCCTGTAGAATATAACATGAAAGGGGGTGTGAAGAAGCCTTCTCTCTCCCCATACTTCCAGATGCAAGAAAGCTTCACGTTAACTGTCTCCCACAAGTTATATAGCTACTCTCGGCAATAAACATGACATATAATACTTTGGTGCATTTGGTGTGTCAAAAATATTCAATTTTAACATGTCAGAAAGAATCATTTTTCAAAAACAGTCTCCTTTGGAGAAGAGAGTTATTCAAACAATATCCAAAACCTTTTTGGATCTCACATTTTGAAGAGGTCCAACTTCCGTTGGTTAAAAAAAAAAGTCTATTATATAATGAAAGCCTTACAACTGACTGAGAATTATAGAATTTCAGAAATAAATCCCAGTCTGTTCATCCTTAAAATAAGAAGCTATTTTTCAGGGCTTTCATGTCCAAAATTATATTATGTAAGCCACTTCATAAATCATGTACACAACAATTCTCATTTTTCCATTAAATCTCTATTTTGAAATTTAATTAATTCACTCATCCATTTTTTCAGAGATGGGATCTTGTTCTGTCGCTCAGGCTAGAGTGCAGTGGTGTGATCATAGCTCACTATAGCCTTCAACTCCAGGGCTCAAGGGATCCTCCTGCCTCAGCCTCCCAAGTAGCTAGGACTATAGATGCATGCCACCATGTGTGGCTTATTTTTTTATTTTATTTTATTTTTTTGTAGAGATGGGGATCTGTGTTGCCCAGGCTGGTCTTGAACTCCTGGCCTCAAGTGATCCTCCCACCTCAGCCTCCTAAAGTGCTGGGATCACAGGTATGAGCCACCGTGCCCTGTCTTTTTATTTTGACCCCCTCTGGGCTCTAACAGCACACGTGCACCTCTGTTACAGGACATCAGTCTACAGTGCTACCTCTTTTTATAGTCATTTATCTCACTAACCTGTGTCTTTCTGAAGTGCCAGACCCATGTTCACTTTTGAATCTACAGTACCTTCTACTGAAATGTAGTAGCTGGCTCAGTCCATGTTTATAACATGAAACAATGACTTGAATCAGTGGTTTGATCACCTACCATATTCATGAGACCTAACTACTGGTTCACTCCTACCCTCAAAGGACAGAGATTTCCCACCGCTGTGGATAGTCAAAAGAAGATAGAAAGTTCTTAAGTGCTTCATTTAATGTGTTTATTTAGTCCCCTTGAAATAAATACTGATGGGTAAAACCAAATTAATTGAAATCACATGCTAAAAAGGATAGCCAGTCAAGTACCTAGCTGAGTATCTAAAATTAGTACACACACACACCAAAAACAAAAACAAAAGCATGGAAAAAGCCAAAAAGCCCTGCCTGTTCAGCCCTGTGTACCCTTCACTGACTAGGAAGTGACCCACTTTTCAGGTATCATCCAATCATACAAACTGGGCATCAGTGTTGTCAGAAGCCCACATATGTTCATCTCAAGACTCAACAACATAAACACGTCTATGTTTCCAAGAAAGCTCGTTGCAAGTTGGTGACAAATTTGAAAAAAAAAAAAAAAAAAAAAAAAGCTCTAAATAAAATTACAGACATGACTTTCACATTTGAGCTCTCCAAATATATTGTTATGGGTTTAAGAAATACCACACTTCTGTGTCACAAAGAGAGTTCTAAAAACCACTATGTTCTGAGAAGTCCATACCTGCTACTTGGGAACTAAACAAGGCTTGTAACAACTGAATCTCTTTAGAAGACTGTTAACACCTTGCTTAAGTATGTAAAAATTGAAAATAAACATAACTGAAGATTTGAGAATTTTTCAGTTATAATACAGTTCTTATGAAAGATGGAAAATATTTCATATTCTCATATATTTATAAAAACAGCAGATATTTCTTCTATTTACAGAGGTGGAAACGAAGGCAAGCAAATGCAGTCATTTTGTTGGAGGACTATTCTACGTTTCCAAAGCAATTAAGACATGACCCCAAACTAAATTCTCCTGCAACATATTCTTACAAGAAAAAGGCTAAAAGCCTTATTGCTTAACAAAAGCTAAACAATGTGAATTATTTCAATAACTGGTCCAAAAAGCTGCAGCAGGCCACTGAGTAACTTGGACATCTGTTGCCATGCTTGTTCATGCTTTCCCCTGAGATGACATATATGTATCATCATTAATAGGTGTCCTTGATTTTGATAAGAATAATATTCCTGTACATCCCCACATCTCCTGTACATAGCCATGTGCTGCCATCTTCTGATTATGCCCAGTGGAGTGTAAACATTTTTTCATGAAAAAGCAAAATCAATAAAAGTAAAACTCCCCACTTTTCCTGCCAGTAGTGCCCTTGGTAACAAACAGGGCAGAGACACCAATACAGAGATTACAATACTCTCAGACATAATTCAAGCAGAACTTTAAATGGATCAGTGCATGTTATAAACTTTCTTTTTTTTGCAAGTGCCAAGCGTGCTTATGCTACTATTCATTCTGAGATAGACAGATCATCAATGACCTTCTGGGTCACTGACTAGGGAGAAAGCTGACTATAAAAAAGAGTGGGAGAAAAATAAAGGGGGGGTTGCTTCCTTCCACCCTAGACCCCCTACTGCCTTGAATGAAAGAAAACAGATGGCAGCCACCTTTCCCTTTAATTAGGAGGGGCAGCTTAGAAGGGACAGTCCTGCTCACTTGGCACTATCTTTAACAAGACTGTTTCGATGGCAATGCTCTGCTGATTCGCCCTTCTTTCAAACTGTTCTTAATTTTTCATTTACAAACTGAATTTCCGTACATTTAATGGTGAAACAATTACAGCTCTGCCCACAACGCTATACATAAAGGACACACTTAAAGATGTCTGCTGAATTAAAAATTCACAGATACTCCTATAAAGAGGCTGGAATGTTTCAAATGAAATACAGCTACCTCCAGTCCTATCAGCACCACTTTGAGATAAAATATGAATTCCCAGGACACAGAAGCTCTAACTTAAATTCACAACATTCCATACTAGACATAGAAGTAACACCCCTGGTTTCTGCTTTCCAGTTCCACACTCCAGTCGTGCTCCCACCTTTTACCTTCAAGGTATTGCTGTTCAAGTTGACCAAACAAACAAACAAACAAACAAAAATTCTACAGTAAAAATCAGTCCTAAATGTAGAAGGGAAGATCATTTAATAACAAATCACAAACCACTCTTCATCTCTATTTGCTCTGCATTTTCAGAAACCATAGAACTTTGTATTACAAGTTAATCAATCCACATCACATCTCTGGAGAGAGGATCAGCATAAAAAAACAAACAAAATGGAAAACAGGAGCCACGTGTCAGAATTAGGCTAGTGTCACAGGATCTTCTATGGAGGTGATGAAGCCTCTTCATTATTTTCTAGAGGCAATTAAGCACATTTTCCATAAATCTACATGGCACAAAACTTTCTAACATGAAAGTAAAGTTTAGTTGCTGTTGACAGGGTTAGGTCTCTATACATTGTATCTCATTTTTATATTAAATTTGTTTTTATCAACATCATTAAATAATTGATATTCTCACAGCTCTTTTCCATTTCCTGATGCTTTTTTAAATTGCAGCCTCTTGTCTGTGACACCTTCCCACCTAGTTTCTGCACAATTCCTGCACAAGGACCCTCTGCCTTAACATCGGTCCCGGGGAAACCCACTGTGCCTGCTTCCAAATGGAAATCAGGGCGGCGAACTGGGGCTGTTTTGCTAGAGGTGCTCCTGGTCATACCATGCAAAACGCCTTGTCTGTGTCATAGTCATTTACCTAATGGCAAAGTTCTTGGACCATTTAGAAACAAAACAAAACACTTTTTGTTTTCTCCTTGATAATACATTTCAATCTCTTCCTATCTCTAAACAGCAAGCCGGCACACTAGATATGGGAAGAGGGAAAAGATAAAAGAAGCAATCAGCTATTGAATAAACTATATCCTACTTCCCAATGAAGGGAAAAAACTTGGCATTTGCCGGATATTGAGTGTCTAATAACATTAGCAAGAAAAAACACGCAGGAGAGACTAACAAAGAAACAAACAGAACTTACTTTGTTTCCCAGCACAGTAAGCAGGTCGGCAATGAGATGACGGCAATTCCTTCCTCAAGGTCCCTGCTTTCACTTTAAAAGCTGTGTGAGTGCTTACATCCAGGTTTGCCGTGGAACTCCAAATGTCTGTGCTTCTAAAGATGCCCCAAGTTCCCAGTTCATGTCAGACACTGAAGACACACTTGTGAGGATCGGGAAGCCCCGCGGTAGCCCCAGTCGACCTCTGGGTGCCACGTGGCACCTCCACTGTTGTGACTACACACACAAGCCCGGGACACCCACTTGTTAGCTCAGGAACCAGGCGGCCAGCAGATATCTGCTCAGATGAACGTCCAGAGACTCAATCCTCTGGCATTCTCAGGTTCAAGGTTGGAAAACGCATTAAGACGAGAGCCACACAGTCAGCAGAATCTGCGCCATTAGCTTTCTCGTACTTAAACGTCTAAGTAAGAGTCAAAGGCACAAAATGAGAAGGAATATCTTACTAGGGATTGTGACTTGCACTTGCCATATTTTGAAAGTACTGGGTCCTATCTTGCTCTCTCAAACTGCATTTAAGAAACCCTACATCAGAAGTTATTTTCATTTCTTCTGTGAAAAACAGAAAATCAATAAAAGACTGGAAAAACATATGAAATATAATTCTGCTTAAAAACACAACCATTATTTAATCTCAACGGGCCAATTTATTTTAATCCAAAGAAGAAGAAGAAGAAAAAAAACACATGTATAAATTTAAAGTTTGTTTTGAAAAATTACTTCATCCATGTACTGTCCAGCTCATAAAAACAAAACTTCTTCCAGCGAAACGGGACACTTTGACCTTGTTTACTGCAGTGTTTTGAAACCGCTGTCTCGTAACTCCTGACATCACCGGTGGTGCATTAGCACCTGGACTGCTGTTGGCTGCACATGCTGATACCCCAACTCTCTTGAATCACCCGTGGCTGAACAAATACTCACAGAACAGTAAGGATAGTGGCATTAGCATTAAACCCACAAAACTCACAAGACCTTTTAGAAGTGTCACATCTCTCTGTTCACTTACACAAGAAAACAAAAGCATTGTATATCTGATACTTTTTAAGTCCCGGCATCCAGACCTAGTACAGACAATTCTTTCTTCTGACCCTCTCCCTGCCCAAGAAACGGGATTCCTTTCTCACCAACCGCCATATTGGCAAGAATTTCTGCCACGGAGTTTTACTATTAATACTAGAAGTTCCAACCTACTTTCCACCAATAAAAAGTTCCCACAAATCTTCCTAGGGGAGAATTTATTTAAGTATATTTTAGAGTTTCAAAGAGCACTGCATTCTTAAGTTTCACAAAATCAAATTTATTTGTTTTCTTTTATGGAACATGCTTTTGGTGGTGTGCCTGCCTGTTGCATTTTTAAAGAAACAATTTTCTCCTGTAAGCCTGACACATTTCCCTTTCTGCATTCCCCAGTTCTTTTTCTAAATACACCAAAATCAAAGCAACGGATAGTTGCAACCACTGGAAGCAAGCCACAATTCAATTTGTGCAAATATCTCCCCAGATTCACTTCTTAAATAAAACTAAATCCTGGTCCTACAATGATAGTGGAATTTTACAGAGAAATTAAAAACCCAAGTTTAATGTGTCTGAAATCAACTGATAACCTTTACTGAAACCACTTAAAAACATCACGTCCTTAAACTATAGTCACCAAAAAATATAGAACACAAAATACATATTTGAGCAATTATAGCCCTTGTTTGTTAAAGAGGAGTAAAAAGAAAAACATCCAGAGTTAATACAATTAATTAACTCTAGCTAAAGGACTACTAAAAAGACCCTCCAAATGCCATGCTGTTACTATGACAACTTCAAAATTGCTCTGAGAAAATGTGCTGGATTGTCAGATTCGTGATAAAACAAGTGTCATCCTGCCTGCTAGGAATTACTTTCATTTATATCAGGCAGCAGAAAGGCTAAATGGCCACTTGCAATTCTGAAATATTAGATTGTTACCTTTTGATAGATGCTGTACTCTTCATTCAGATCATGAGAAGAGTTAAAAAATAAATGAATCTCTCTCAATCATCGGAACCCTTTTGGTTTCATTCCTGCAACGATACCACTCCCACCGTCTACTAGTTGGTACATTATTTTGTATAAGGAAAGCAGCAAAGTCTGATTCAATCTGAAAGGGAAGGGCCAAGAAAAACCCCTAACAGTATCTCGTTTCCAAATACAAATAGGTGAGCAGACACTCACTCTGATATTTAAGGGTTAATAATGACACAGAAAAAGAAAACGGCATTTTCTCCCTTAAAATTCCTGCTCCTAGGTATTCAGGCTGATTTACATTTTACGTCATCTGATGGCTCAATCAGGAAGTGAGAATTTTAAGTGCGTGAGTTATGGACGGGAGGAATCATGTGACCCATACATAGCAAAGAAAATTATGCAGCAGATGAGCACGCTAAGAAAAATAAACTAAGCAGTTTAAAAATAGTGTTTTGGGGATATATCGACCCATGAATATACTATGGCTTTTGAGAACTAATAATTCATTTGGACGCCTTAAAAATAAATCCCCAGGACTGTTTTAAAAAATATTACAAGATCCAAGGAATCCACGGTGAGAAATTAAAGTTTAATTATCCAAGAAACTGTTTCCCTCAAGTTCATATCCATTCATGGTTTATGTTAAAGGCTATTTTTCATCATTATTTAAAGATCAGGCAATATGTAATATAATCAAACAAAACACAGATTGCAGTGATGTTTACTTAAGCTTTATTTATATATATAGTGCGTAGGTTCCTGGAGCACAAAGAAGAAAGTTGCTCAGATTTATCCAGACCTCACATAAGTTTATAGATTTCAAGTAGCCACTGTATTTTATTACAACAAATACATTCTTCAAGAGGAAAATGTTAAGGCGATAGAAGCTTTCACCTTAGCTATCTAAGCTTGTATTAGGTCATCATTAAATAGTATCTGTATCATTCTTATGTGTTCCGTAAGTTATGCCACAAATACCAGACCAAGTACACTCAGTCTAGAAACAAAAAAGTGGGAGATAAAGGTTAAAACATTCTAATAGGTGTAATGGGCTGATAGATGACTTTATATTACAAAGCTACTTAAGACAATTCTACTTTTCTAGAATACAACGCATTAATATAAACATTTGAAATTCAAAAGATTTGGCCTGTGGATGCTTTGTTTCTCAATGCAATTCTTGTTAATATGTTAGTAAGTAATAATTTATTAATACCAATAATAAAAAATTAACATGGTTGAGAGCAGGTGTATCTCATAGCCTTTACTTTTATCAATTTAATGCTTAATACCAAAATACTATTCATATTTTTATTTCAGCCTATTAAAAAAATTTATACCACAGCTCTGGGCAAGTGGCAGGGTGGCGCCAGTGACAGGAATCAGTTCTACGTATTTCTTGATTCCTAGCTCATCTTCCTTTAATTCTTAAACACAAGAGGTAGCTGGCGGAAAGAAGAGACTGTTAGGAAAGACAGAAACCTTTCAGAAAGGAAGCTTAAGGTAGATTAAGAAAAGTTAGGGAAGCTGAGAAGCATACAATCTTCCAGATGGAGTATTACATGACATCTGTCATCATCTTACTAAACTTGATATCATATTTGTTGACTGAATTAAGGAAAGATGAACTAGTTACCAAGAAATATACTCAGCAGATTGATTCATGGCAAACCTAGCTCAGCCACTTGCCTAGACTTTAGTTTATTTAGGATAAACCTCAGAGTATGTACTTCTCAACTCCTTCATTTTATAAATGAATCTTGGGTCCGGGCTCAGCTGTCAGTCAACTATCTGTATAGTAAATACAGCAAAGTCTCTTAACTTCTCCAATTTCCTGAAACATCATATTGTTACCTTTTGAGAAATGTTGTACTCTTTATTCAGGTCACAAAAAGAGTAATCAGTAAATGAATCTCTGAGTAATCAGGACCATTGTTATTTCATTCCTGCAACTATACTACTAATCAGAAAATTAGAGAAATTAAGGTCTTTGCTATGTCACAGAGATAGGTAAGTGAACTGAAACCAGACCTAAGGTTTTGGACTTTCCCAGGCTAGGACTCTTTTTCACTACGTGCTGCCTTACAACTGTCACCTGAGGTTCGAGTAACTCTCCAACTAGCCAATCCCTGGCTACTTATCCTAATCATGGAAAAGTCAAACAGTCAGGATCCAGAGACCCTCGCTCTGTGCCACCTTCTTCTTAACTCACAGGCCCACTGACCCTCACTGCTGTTGTGGGCTGCTCCCACCAGCCCGTGCTGAGCCTCCTACCTCATCTGCGAGGAGACAGGGCAAGTTCCAACCTGAGGGGCATGGCTTCTGAGATGGTTCCAGTCCCTCTTCCCGGCTCGTTCCTTCCACTGGTACTCACAGCTTCCTCATTTTTCCTAATGGGAAAATCAAAGCACTAAAATAAGAAAAATCACTTGTTTTGGTTCATGTCACAGCTATACTGGGATTCTGAATAAACACAAGAACCAGATAATATTCTAGAAAAAGTAAAATTAACTCCTACTTCATAAAATTCACCAGACTTAATTCTGTGGAGATTAAAGAGTTAAATATAAAAGGAAAAAAAAAGGAAGAAAACTAAATTAGTAGAAAATTATTTCTGAATTTGGAATGGGAAAAGAAGATTTAGCTTTATAGAAGCAATGAAAAAAGTAACAAAAGGCAATGTAATCCAACTGCAACAAAATGTAAAACCCCTATATGTCAAAAAACAGCAAACAGAATTGAAAGGTAAGCAAAAAAAGGCCAGGTGTGTTGGCTCACACCTGTAATCCCACCACTCTGGGAGGCTGAGGCAGGAGGATTGCTCAAGGCTTGGAGACCAGCCTGGGCAATGTAGTGAGATCCTGTTCCTACAAAAAAATTTAAAAACTAGCAAGACATGGTGGCACATATGTGTGGTCCTAGCAGAGGCCAGGGTTGGAGGATCACTTGAGCCCAGGAGTTCCAGGCTGCAGTGAGCTATGGTTGCATCATTGCATTCCAGCCCAGGTGACAGAGGGAGGCCTTGTCTCTAAATAAATAAAAAGGTAAGCAAAAAATAAAATAGCTGTAACAGGATAATATTCTTTATAGTATTTGAATGTAAAAGGTAAAATGTAATAACAGACAATTCACACAAAAATATAAAAGGCCAATTAATATGAAAAAAATGCTCGATTTCATGAGCAAACACCGAAATTCATTTCACCAATCACAAAGATGGACAACAAAAAAAGGAAAGCTCATGAAGTGAGGTGAGACAACCCTTTGAGGAAATCAGCAATATATGTATTTTTTCAGCCTTAAAACTGTTTTGACTCCTAAGATGTTTATAAATATCTCCTAAGGAAATAATCATAATACATAGGAAGATAACTATGGCAAGGACATACTTAGCAAAAGCATAAAATCGGGAACAACTTAAACATCCAAAGATGGAATGGAGCATGTGACTAAACAGATCACAGTAAAAATTCATATGCTTAAATCATGATTTTTGAAGAATGCTTCATGATACTGGAAATGACAAAATATAATATTGGGTGCAAATGCTGAATACAAAATCATACATAAACATGATACTAATGTTGCCAGGTAAGAAAGAAAGTGAAGAAGAAGGGAGGGACAAGCTGGTCTCGAGACTGGATTAGGATACATTAAAAAAGCTTAAAAAGTGCAGACGGAGACATTAGATTTTTTATTCTTTATAATCTTGAGATGGTTGGCATTTTCTGTAATATATTGTTTTTATAACTGGAAACATTCTATTTATGCTAATTACCACCCTCTAAATATTTCTCAGCTTTATAAAATCATGAAAATACTTGCAAATACTTTTGAACAAGAAATTTTTTTTTTGAGATGGGGTCTTCAGGGGGAGTGCAATGGTACAATCATAGCTCACTGTAACCTCAAACTCCTGGGCTCAAACTATCCTCCCATCTCAATCTCCCAGCTACTCAGGTATGAACTACCACACCCAGCCAGAAATTCTTATATTTATTATTAAATGCAAAGAAGAAGGTGCAAAACAATGTGATCTTTACTATGTAAAAATTTACATGAAAGAGACTGGAAGCCTATGCATCAGAATGTTAATAGCTGTTGCTTTTAGGTAGTGCCATTGTGTGTAATACTTTTCTACACCTTACGAATTTTCTGTGATTGTCATATATTGTTTTCATAATAAGAAACAGATAACAGTTTCACAATTAGAGGACTAATACATCAAGAAGCTGCTATTATCAACAGTTAAATTTCAAAATACAGAGTATCAATAGCTACAAAAATTTGCCCTATAACCAAGAGATTTATTTTTTTAAATTTAGGAACCACTGGTATACCTTCAGAAAACAGTAGGAATTGGTGTGTGTGTAGGAGGTGATAATGAATCATATATTTTTTTTTTAGCTGTCAAACTGTTTTCTCCAGGCAGCAGTTCTGTGAGGGTCCAACTGAAGTATGAGAACCTTCATAGTAGGGACATTACCAGAAAAATGGCCCAAAGGTCGATGGGGGGAGGAACAGTAAATGATCAAAAGAGTAAGGCAAGAGTCCATGAAAACAGAAGCGTCAACAGAGAAGGATCAATAACTTATTTGATCCAAAGGAACTGAAAGCAGGAACTAAAACAGGTATTTGTACACCCACGTCCCTAACAGCATTATTCACAACAGCCAAAACATGAGAGCAACCCGTGTCCATCAACCCGTGTCCATCACATGGATATATAAAATGTGGCATATCTACATGGCGGAGTATTATTCGGCCTTAAAAAGCAAAGAAATCATGTCAATGCTACAATGTTGTTGTAATCCTACAACATTAGACGAACCTTGAGGACATTGTGCTAAGTGAAATAAGCCAGTCACAAAAGGACAAATACTGTAGGGTTTCACTTATTTGAGGTACCTAGAATAGTCAAATTCAAAGAAACAGAAAGTACAATGATGGTTTTCAGGGGAGCTGGGGGGAGGAGGGAATGGGGAGTTGTTTAATGAGGACAGAGTTTCTGTTTTGCAAAATGAAAAGATTCCAGAGATGGATGATGGTGATGGGTGCACAACAACGTGAATGTATTTAATGCCAATGACCTGTGTACTTAAACATGGTTAAGATGGTAATTTTTCTGTTACATATTTTACCACGATTAAAATATATACGTATATATTTTAAGTATCTGTATTTACATATAGATATAGTCTTATCTGTGTATATGTGTGTATATATATATATATATATATCTCATCTATAAATATATGAAAGAAAGAAAGAAACCATCAGAATTAGAAGTCCTGAGTAAGTTTCCGATTTGGAATGCAAGAAAGGTTTAGGAGTGTCAATGATGCAAGCATCAAATGACCTTATTTCTGAGACTAAATTCTTTAAATATAAATTATAGAAGTCAGCTCAGAAGTGAAAATCCAGATCAAAAGTGAAAATAAGAAGGGATACTGTGTGTAATTTGAACATAATATACCAAACTTCTTTGTGGTTTTTTTTTTTTTGAGACCCTCTCATAATAGCCAGCTTGGAAAAATTCCCCACAACTAGGAAAGAACCTACAAATCCAAGCAACATGATTACATTTTCTCATCAACAGGAAAAAACATAAGCATAAGGGAAACTCTGAGTGTCCTTAAAATGTACTCGATACCCATTTCATGCTATTACCACAGATTTAAAGAATTCTAGAGCTGGACAGAAGCTCTCAGATAGAACTGTTCCAGGACTCAGATGTCTAGAGAGGCTTCCCCAAGGTCACTGAGAAATGCCAGATTTAAAGACAAGCCCCTGGAGAAGAGTTCTATTTTGTTTGTTGTGTTTTATTTAATATATTTATTAATTTTGAGATGGAGTTTCGCTCTTATTGACCAGGCTGGAGTGCAATGGTGCAATCTCTGCTCACTGCAACCTCTGCCCCCTCGGTTCAAGCAATTCTCCTGCCTCAGCCTCCTGAGTAGCTGGGATTACAGGCACACGCCACCATGCCTAGCTAATTTTTGTATTTTTAGTAGAGACAGGGTTTCACCATGTTAGCCAGGCTGGTCTCGAACTCCTGACTTCAGGTGATCCGCCCACCTTGGCCTTCCAAAGTGCTGGGATTACAGGCATGAGCCACCACGCTTGGCCGTGTTTTTTTTTTTTTTTTTAAGAGGTGGCTATTTAAAGGTAAGAAAGCAAGTATAATTGGAATGCTCTTTCTACAAGTCATTTTATTCATTAATTTTGTTCAAAAAATACTTGAGTACATCTTGTATAACTCTGCCAGGCACTGGGCTAGGTGCTAGATGATGAACAATATTTCATCATCCTTCCTGTAGCAAACTGGCAATTACAATGTAAAGGAGGCATACAATGCTATTAGTACAGAGGGGGCTCTAATCTGGTCTAGCTAGATTGGTTGAGGATGGCAACCCGAAGGTAGTGATATTTTTAATAATAATAGTAATCACTGTTATCACAGCAAGCTTTATTGACCACCATTATAGGTCAGATAGGGCTTTAAAACTTTCTATGCATAATTTAATCTTCCCTACAATCCTATAAAGTAGAATCTTACTGATGAGGAAATTGAGGCACAGAGAGGTCTCACAGCTCCTAAGTAGTGAAGTCAGACCAGATTGCATGTTTTTTCAAAATCTGCTTCTAGGGAAACCCAAACAAAGACAAGACAGGAATGAAACTTAAGGATCAGAACATTCAGGAAAGAACTGAGATGCTCTGAATAAGTAAAGAGGGAGAAATAGGGTAGGGTTACTATAGATGGGAGAGGCTGAGGAAGGATGGAAGGGATACAAAGCCCATGACCAAGAGCTCTGGGGCAGGAGTGGTTGATTTACATTTGGGATTTCCATAAAGTTCTGTGGAGTGGGAAACAACTCTCTTCTCCAACTCCCCATGAACTTGTTAGTGCTGTGATGACCTGGTTATGCACAGGCTGGAACACGTGCTCTGCAGAGGCCCCCATCAATCTGGGTACAGGACATTTAACAAATGGGTAAGAATTAAAGCAGGGAAGGAGAAGGACGAGGATGCTTTTAGAAGCATCGCCCTGAAGGCAGTCAGAGAATGGATTAGGGAAAATTTAGCAAGGAGAGAGTTGCTAATCCATTAACACAGATAAAAGGTCATGGTGACCAAGAAGAAGGACATGACAGATAAAGTAGATGGGTTTGAAAATTGTTGATAGGTAGAATTCTGACCAGATTTGCCTTCTTACTGGATTCTGAAGGTGAGGAGAAAGGATCAATAAGTCATAGGTTTCAAGCTTGGGTATTTGGATCAATTTGGAACCTCTTGGATATGAGGTGCCAACAAGATATCCAAGTGCAGATGCCCAGTGGGCACTGGAATATTAGTAAGGAGCTTAGAGACTGACAGAAAGAACCTGAAAAGGGCAATGAGAAGGAAAAGCAAGAAGGGTAGGGTGAGTCTTCAAAGGCCAGGGAGGAGAACGAGTTAAAGCCTGCTCACCACTGAGAGGTTGGGGAAGACAAGACTCCAAATGCATCTGACGAACGTGGCCCACAGGAAAGAGAGGAGTGCGACTATTGGCTTTGGCTACAGCGGAATCCACTTGGTCACCGGTGCAAAAGCCAGACTGGAGCAGCCTGACGGGTGGGCAGGAGTGAGGACAGGGAGGGAGTAACTAGAGACAATCCATCCAAAAGGCTGGCCCTGGCAGGAGAAGTGAATGGAGAGGTAATGAAAGGCAGGGTGATACTGAAGGCCTGTGTTGTTTAAAATGGGAAAGACTTAAGTAGGTTTCAGTGCTCGCAGGACAAAGTCAGTGGGGAATAAAAAGTACACGGTCAGAGAGAGAAAGTCTTTGAGAAGGTGAGAGGGAAGGGCATGGGGTTCAGGGCCTTGGACACGAGGAAGGACTCCCCTTCCACTGAAACAGGAGGCAAGGAAAGCCAGACAGGTGCAGATGAAGAGTGCTGATTCACAGCGAGAACCTAAGTGAGTCCACCTTCTGGACTCTCTTCCCTCTGTGACAGCAGAGGGATGGCCAGTTACTGAGAGTAAGTAGTGAGATGCAGGAGGTGGAGAGTGGGCAGTGTGTGCAGAACCGCTGGGAGATGCAGGGGCACTGGGATGGCACGGATCAGCCGCTGGAGAGTGGAAAGCTGCCTCCTCAAGTGTGCTTCTCCCGCCTGCCAAGTCATGGGCGCCACATCCCAGTCCTCTATGCGTGTGTGGCATCTATCAAACAACACTAAGAACATAAACAAAACCGTGACTATGCTGAGCAGGGCCTCGTGAGAAGTCGCATCTTCCACACAGTGAGATCCGGGAAGTCAGCTGTAGTAAGTAACATCAATTTTCTGTAGGCCTTCATCGCATATGTACAACAAAGACAATGGTCTACACAGAACACGATGGCCCCCCATGACAACGTGCAGCACAATCCCTCTTCATTCTAGTCAAACCCAGTCTGTCTGTGCAACCCAAATGGGGGATTTTGACGGAAATTACATCATTAGTAACAGACCTTCATGTTTGGTCTGAGCCAGATTTTGTTTCTGGTGCTGTCACCCCTACTAAATGTGGACAGGTGATCACAGTCCAGGCTCTTCCTGGCTGCCCGGGTGATGGTGGGAAGCTGAGTGGGGAGAGGCCTGTCCTGGCCACTTCTCCCAGGCTCGGCTCTCATTCCCGCTTTTGCCAGGAAACTGCTAGAGAAAGCAGAAACAGGGGCCAGGAGCTGAGCACAAAGATACAAGTCCAAACACAGGCTTGGGAAGGTGGTATTTCAAATGAGTGGAGAGGACGACGTAAACTTG
Source organism: Gorilla gorilla gorilla (assembly GCF_029281585.2). Lineage (NCBI taxonomy): Eukaryota > Metazoa > Chordata > Mammalia > Primates > Hominidae > Gorilla > Gorilla gorilla. The sequence continues at coordinate 140,036,687 of NC_073230.2, forward strand.
AAATGCGTCTTTCCTTGCAAAGTCCTTTTGTAGAGACAAATAATTCTGGTAATGAATATGAAGCATCCCCGGGTATTTTCAGAGCATGCATTTCCCAAGAAGCTCAAAAGAAAACACTTTAATTCTATATCCTTTTGAGAGAATGGGAATTAATAACAAAACGTGACCGATTCAACCAACTGGGGAGTCTATTATGAAGAGTGAGACAGCTGAATCACAGCAGAGTGGAATGCACTTTTGCTTTATGTGTTTTTCCTTTACTCATTCCTTTTTTGGTGTTCCTTTATTATAAAGTTAATATATTATTACCAGCCAGCAGTTACATAGTGCTCACTATGAACCAGGCACAGCTCTAAGCCTTTTGTATACTTTAACCCAAACCATGAGGCAGGTACCCTTATTCTCCCCATTTAGGGAGAGACACAAGAACGTCGATTCCTTCGCTGGTGTTCAGTAGCAGAGCTGGTATTCCAATCCAGGTAGCCCAGCCTCAGAGTCCCACGCTAATCACTTCCCTATACCACCACACCATGAAAGCACCAAATTCAAAGTCCTAAAATTTAGGGTGTCAAAAGAGAACATCACCATTTATTGTACCTTTCTAACAGAATAATTTGGGTACATTTCCTACTCTATTCAGCCTTTGGTTTCCAAATCAAGGAATCTTTTAAAAGAAAGAAAGTTCTATATTCAAATAAATATGCTCAACCAAACCATTTACAAAAACCTTTCCAAGTAGAGATTCTACTCATAGACAAGGCTTCTTTAAAATCAGATCTACTTTTGCATACAATATACTTGTTATTAAAACAACTTTTTCCTTTACAAGCGTCTTTACATTATGAAAAACATCTTTCTTAAAAGTATTTATTTTTTGTCTGGCCCACATTTCATTATAAGAAGTTCCAAATCACTCATTTTTGAATCCACACATATCCAACGTTTCAGATAAGAAAAGTAAAGTTAATTTTGTTCTTCTTGAAGTCGCCTGCAGGCTCAGGCTAGATCTCACTTTTTATGGTCTATTTCTGTGCAGATAAGAACATCACATTTAACATGGGAATGTTGGAACTTCTGGAGGCTTCAGCAGGGTTAGCTTCAAAAAACAAGCAAAAAATGCCTCCCACCACATACAGCTTCTATCAGTGATCTTTGACATAAATGTTTCACGATATAGAAGTTAAAGAGTATGCCAGTCACTTGAGGGTTGACCAATGTGAACTGTTATTTCCTAGACTTGAGTACATGCCGCATGTGGTCTATACAAACATTCTTTAAGTTCCTTTGAAATAGACCCACACATATATGGAAAACTGATTTTCAAGAAAGGCGCCAAAGCAATTCAATGGAAAAAGGAAAGTCTTTCCAACAATCCATGTTAGAACAACTGGGAAAATGTATGCAAAAATATGAACCTTGACTTCTACTTAACCCCATATACAAAAATCAACTGGCGATAGATCATAAACTAAAGCATAAAAGCTAAAGCTATAAGTCTTCTAACAGAAGGCACAGAGAAATATCTGCACAATCCTCGGGAGGCAGATTACTTAGGAAACAAAAAATACAGATAATATAGAAATCTTTTTTTTAATTTTTAAAAATATATTTTATTTTTTTGTAGAGAGTTGAGGTCTTGCTATGTTACCTAGGCTGCTCTCAAACTCCTGGGCTCAAGCGATCTTCCCCTGCCTTGGCCTCGCAAAGGAAAAACATTTTTGATCAATGAAATTATTTCAAAATTAAAACCTTCTGCTCATCAAAAGACACTTTTAAAAAACAGCAGGTAGACCACAGACGGGCAGAATATTTGTATTATAAACTTCTGACAAGAATATTTTATTCAGAATATGTATAACATTCCTACCAACCAAAATAATAAGACAATCCAATTTTAAAACAGGCAAAAGAAAAACAGACTCAAACGACTTGAACAGACACTTCAAAAGAGAAGATACACAAATGGCCAATAAGTATATGTGATTCATCTAGAAAATGCAAATTGAAAACTACAATGAGATACTACTTCATATCCAAGAGAACGACTATAAGTAGAAAAACCAGCAATATACAATGTTAAGATACCGGGTCACCTGGAACTTTCATAAATTGCTTGTTGGAGTGTAAAATGGTACAATTACTTTGGAAAATGACTTGGCAGTTTCTTACAGAGGTAAACATACACCTAGTGTACGGTGCAGCAATTAAACCTAAAAAAGAGTGAGAGTGGGCCAGGTGTGGTGGCTCACGCCTGTAATCCCAGCACTTTGAGAGGCCGAGGCTGGTGGATCATTTGAGGTCAGGAGTTTGAGACTAGCCTGGCCAACATGGTGAAAGCCCATCTCTACTAAAATTTTAAAAATTAGCCAGGTGTGGTGGTGCGTGCCTGTAGTCCCAGCTACTCAGAAGGCTGAGGCAGGAGAATCGCTTAAGCCTGGGAGGTAGAGGTTGCAGTGAGCTGAGATTGCCCCACTGCAGCTCAGCCTGGGTGACACAGTGGGACTGTCTCAAAATAAAAAAGAAAAAAAGAAAGAAAAGAAAAAGAAGAGAGAGTGAGAGAAAACTCATTCACAGCAGCTTAATATTCATAGTAGCCAAAAATGGGGAAATAATCAAAATGTCAGTCAACAAGAGAACAGAGTTTAAAATTGGGTCTATTCATACAATGGAATACCACCCAGCAATAAAGGAAGAATGATACAGACAACTATATAAAACTGTTGCGTGAAAAAAAAAGCCAGACGCAAAAGAGTATATACTGCATGATTCCATTTAGAGGAAGCTCAAGAACAAGACTGCAATGATAGAAAGCAGAAAGTTTTTGCCAGTGAGGGTGGGGAATGACTGAATGGGGCCAGAGGAAACCTGGTGATGGAAACGTTCTCTCTCTTAACTGGGGTCTGGGAACAGGAGTACACTGAATGTCTGTGCATTTCAATGCATGTAAATTTTACATCAATTAAAATGAAGGGATGGTAGGATTTCCTTAATTGTCTTGACATCCCCATGTCCTCCTGAAGAATGCAATTTGATTCACACACTTAGATCCCACCAAATGGTGCCTGTATCTGGATTACTTCAGTTCACAACTAGCCATGGCTCTCTCTTCTCTGGGGGACCATCCATACAAGGTATTTCCTCCAGAGGAAAAGAAAGAATTTGCTGGTTCTCCTCTCATTCAACAGTAATAGCCAACCAATAGGCCAGGTCCCAGAACCAGTGTGGGAGTGTTCTACATTCTTGCAGTCACAGAATGTTTTTTTTAGGCCCACCATTTTTCAGCAGACATCTGACAATCCGCACTCAGAAACATTCTTCATCTCTAGGAAGTTATGCGAAATAGGTAGGAGAAACAAGGTGTGGAAAGAGGGTGTTTGGCATAGGCTGATGATAGATGTTCTGGTCAATACCAGAAATAAAATCCCAAGTGTGTTCTGCTTGCCTGGGAGCTCACACCCTCAGAGCTAAGTAGATTTCACTACTCTCCATCTCTGCTTCCAAGGGCATGGCCTCAGAGGACCTGCTCTTTGATCTAGAACTGTACAGGAGGCTCTAAGCTGGTAAACAACTTACAGGGGTACACAGGTCAGATAGGAGAAGGCCCTTATGACTCTTACTATCTTCAATTGTCTCTAAGCAGCTACATTAAAAATAGCTAACATCCATCACTATTACTTTGCAAATTTTAGAGGTAGATTTTAGCCTCCTAGAATTGTGCTAGAAATGAGGCTAGGCCTGAGAAGAACCTAAAGCTTCCATCATGTTGCAGTAATTGGCCCTAACTGTGGAATACCTCTGGGAAAGATCTCCAAGGATTTTTCACAAAGAAACTGCTTCCTAAGTAAAAGGAGGGAAGTGTGAGATGGAAACATCAATTCAGGCTTTCTTCTGACACAGTCGGATACCACTTGTGTCACAAAAGTTAAAGAACTAATTAGTCAACATCTTACTTTTCCCATCTTCACAGTGTCTGCTGACACTTTCAGGACCGACCTGACGAACATGACAAAGGGATAATTAATAAGGGTTTGGAGATTTTTTCCACAAAGGAGACGGGAAAGGAGAATGTGAATTGCTTCTTATAAGAAAAAGAAGAGGGAGTATGAGGGTCTATAGCCCAAGAAATAAATAGTACAGAAGGGAAGAATAGGAAATTCTCTCAGAAGCTCTTATGCTAAAGGGCAGGGAAGAAATCAAGCAAGCGTATCCACATTTAATTTGTATTAAGATCAGGAACAAGTACCACTACTTAAAGATTTTTTTAAATGACTAAGTTGGATGTTTTACAAGATGCAACTTTCTTCTAGCAACAAAGCTAAAAGATCCTCTTATGGGGCTCTATGATTAATGGCTATGTCTTTACTGGCTGGAAAGTGTATCTTTGTATAATAATGTCAGCCCACTGTTTCCTCCCAATCCAGTAATTGTGAGGGTTCGTTTTCCCAAGCCCCAGTACCCACTGCAGTCATCATGCTCCATCTAATCTTTTTCCTGGCTAAATGCCTGACTAAAGGTATTTCCAATTTACTTGTTCAGATATATTTCTGACAAATCAACAAATGAAAGTACTTCTCCTTTCATGATGGCGGTCAGGGCGCCTGGAAGACCCCACTACGGTTATAAAAGGGGTATGTAGACCCACAACAACAACAAGTTTCAGGGGCCTGAGAGATTTCACCAAATGTCAGGAAGCCAGAAGGATGTGGGGAGAGCACTGAGCGATGAAGCTGAGCAGAGGCAGCTTACAGCCCGGAGAGTTCTGAGCGGGTACTGCCAAGGCAGTGAAGAGTTGATTTTATTCAGATGGACCCCAAAGAGGCTCCAGACTCAGAAAAAGTAAGAACTGTATGTGACAGAAGTGACAAGAAAGGTAGAAAGGAGAAGAGTAATTGAAAAGTCTGGAAATAACAATTATTCTTTTCATGACTACTTCCTGTCTTTATAAAAAAAAAAAACCTTATAGCTTCCCCACTTCAGAGCAAAAATAAGAAAAGGGAGATAATTTTCTAAAAAAAATTAAACATCTGGTGAAGACTAAATAGCTAGTGTGGTTAAGAGAACCCCACAGTCAAGCCCTCCTCATTCTGACATCTAGCAGTTCCCCAGCAAGAGGGCTCAGGGTGGCTCTGTGTACCCAGGCTGAAGCCTGCTAGAGGCAGATGCTGTCATGCAGAACTTCTAGGCAGCCGTAATGGCACTTCATTTTTAAAAAGAAAATCAAATATATATTTTAAAAGTCTGCAACATGAAAGAGAAAAACCAAGATAAACAACAATAACAAAAAAGAAACAATATTTAAGAAAAAGATTTTTTTCTAAAAAAACTAAAAAAAACCCCCAATTTATTAGTATTCCTGGAAATATTTGAGAATTACATCAACATAACAACAACAAAAAAGAACTACAAGAAAAAGCTCTATGAAATTAAAAATGCAAGCCTCAAATAACAATAGGGAACACTATGTGTGCACATGCTTGAGTAACTCAACCTCACACCTGTACTTCTTTTTTTCTTTTTTCTTTTCTTTCTTTTTTTTTTTTTCTGAGACACAGTCTCGTTCTGTCGCCCAGGCTGGAGTGCAGTAGCGTGATCTCAGCTCACTGCAACCTCTGCCTCCCAGGTTCAAGCAATTTTCCTTTCTCAGTCTCCCAAGTAGCTGGGATTACAGGTGTGCACCACCACGTGCAGCTAATTTTTGTATTTTTAGTAGGAATGGGTTTTTGCCATGTTGGCCAGGCTGGTCTCAAACTCCTGACCTCAAGTGCTCCACCCCCACCTCAGACTCCCAAAGTGTTGGGATTACAGGCGTGAACCACCACACCCAGCCTTTGTATTTCTGATTTAATCTACCATATAGACAATACCTTACCTAGAATGTGTTATATTTTACAGTACTGTCAACAGTTTGTAATGGCATATGTGGACTATGTTCATGACAAAGGGACAGTGCCACCATGTCCACTGTTCAAGAAAACCTGAGTCTGTTTTTAACTCCTCTGCAAGTTTACAGAAGTTTACTTCTCTCAATACCTGCTCATCTTTTCTACGGAAGGGGAGTAACCAAAAGTCATAGTTTTTTTTGTTTTCATTTTGTTTTTTTGAGACAGAGTCTCACTCTGTCACCCAGGCTGGAGTGCAGTGGTACAATCTCGGCTCACTGAAACCTCTGTCTCCCAGGTTCATGCAATTCTCCTGCCTCAGCCTCCTGAGTAGCTGGGATTACAGGAGTGTGCCATCACACATGGCTGATTTTTATATTTTTAGTAGAGACAAGGTTTTACTATGTTGGCCAGGCTGGTCTTGAACTCCTGACTTCAGGTGATCCGCCCACCATGGCCTCCCAAAATGCTGGGATTACAGGCATAAGCCACTGTGCCTGGCCATGTTTTTTTTTTGGTTCGTTTTGTTTTGAGACAGAGTCTTGCTCTGTCGCCTAGGCTGTAGTGCAATGGCACGATCTCAGCTCACTACAACCTCTGCCTCCCGGGTTCAGGTGATTCTCCTGCCTCAGCCTCCCGAGTAGCTGGGATTACAGGCACCTGCCACCATGCCCAGCTAATTTTTGTATTTTTAGTAGAAACGGGGTTTCACCATGTTGGCCAGGCTGGTCTTGAACTCCTGACCTCAGTGATCCACCTGCCTCGGCCTCCCAAAGTTCTGGGATTACAGGCATGAGCCACTGCACCTGGCCCGGTCATGTTTTTAGAGTGACATATGAAGACTCCTAGAAAATATTAATACAGAAGAACTAGCTTAATATGAAGATTTCAAAATACTAATACAAATTAATGAGGTACACGTGAAATCTTCCCTGGGGAACTTCATGAAGAAGATAAGCATCCCTCCTATCTGGGTAATTTGCATACCCTCCTTCCTTAAACGTTGAGGCAGGGATTGGTTCATTGGTTCAAAACCCTACCCATTAGTCTCATAGCTCTCTTTATATGACAAAAAAATTCTGTCATGTCCCATTTACTACTCTAAAATCAAATTTGATAACTACTATACATGCAGCTTTAAAACATGAATATCCTAAATGTACATAAAAGATAATCTAAAAGAAGCAATTTATAATAAAAAATACTTCACATTTCATTATATAAATAATTTTCAGGTGCAATTAACTATGTAATCAAATAGATGCTTGTAACTTACTTATAAAGAACAAGCTTGTATTTAAGAGAAGTCAGATTAGAAGCTTTCCATATTAAAAGTGCAGGAAAATGAAAGAAGTAGTATAGGTGGACCAGAGAATGAAAATGAATCTATTCTGTGTATATTAAAAGTATGCAAAAATTATTTTGCATTTTTATGAAAAAATAAAGTCTAGGTTCAGAAAATTATAAACTGATCTTCCCCTACATGAATGTCCAACAGGATAACTGAAAGTCATATGTACTACAGGGCAATTCTTTATATCTTTTCTACTGTGGGACATTAAGTTCTCTTGCTCTCACTCATGAAATATCCTTCATTAGGCTGGGCGAGGTGGCTCATGCCTGTAATCCCAGCACTTTGGGAGGCCGAGGCCGGCGGATCACCTGAGGTCAGGAGTTTGAGACCAGCCTGGCCAACATGGGGAAGCCCCGTCTCTACCAAAAATACAAAAATTAGCTGGGCGTGGTGGCGTGGGCCTGTAATCCCAGCTACTCGCGAGGCTGCAGCAGGAGAGTTGCTTGAACCCAGGATGCGGAGGTTGTAGTCAGTTGAGATCACACCACTGCATTCCAGTCTGGGCAACAGAGTGAGACTCCATCTCAAAAAAAAAAAAAAAAAAAAAAAACAACAGAAAAATCCTTCATTGTACCACCAGAACACCCTCATAAATTTCCACTCTGTCACCTAGGAGGCGGTACTGCTTCCATGAGAACTCCTGACCAGATCATCTATGGGAGTTTCCTTTTAGTCTTCATCGTCCGTCGCACTGAGAATCAAATCCTGATGGACAAATCAGCAACATAGCTAGGAAGCACAGTAACTTAATATAAAAAAAGACTATGAAGAAATTAATTTAGTTTAGGCTTATGCCATTAACTGTAGCCATATTCAACATAATTTCCTCTTTTTGAGTTCAGGATGATTGGTTACTCCACATAGAACATGGAATGGAAAGCTGTATCTTTGTGACTTTTATTTAGATAGCACAAAATGAGCCTGATTTTTAAAATGTGAACATTCAAACCTGGCTAACTAATGATAAAAAAGGGAGTTTTTCATAGAACTCTACAACTCTCATTTCCTCAAAACAAGAATTAATGCATTCTTTCACATGCGGTCATTACAGGAAGGGGGGGTAGCCATTTACTGTAAATGCCTTTCTGATGCAATTCTACTACCTCTTTCAAAGACAGAATTCATCCAAGAAGCCTTAGTCACTTCTTCAAGAAAAATGCCACCGCGCTTAATGTACACAGACTAAACCACATGCCTAAGGAAAAAAGATGAGCTGATTCCACCATTAGAACACAGATCAGGAGAAAAGTGGCAGAGAGAGAGCTCATAGCTTGTCAGAGCAGATCAAGTAGTATGTCTGAAAATCCACCCTTTAATGTAACAGTTAAGTCACTGTTTCATAAATCAAATGCAAACATAGATTTCCCCTCTGCCTAACTTTTAAAGTATACTTCCTAAAAATATAAGACCCCACTTCTAAGCCAGTAGCAACTGTGGTGATTTAATTTTTAAAGTCTGATGCACGGAAAGAAAAATGGAATCTTATCTTTTAAAATTTGAAAATGAAACTATGTTTTGAAGAGGGTAGATTTCACAGGAAAAGGGTAAGACAGTGGATAATACGATAAAGCAGTTTGGATGGAAAAACTTCAGACAAATAGTTCTGAACTCTTCTCAAAGAGAGGATCAATTTTTCTAAAACCTCAAAACCACCCAAAGGGAAAAAAAGGAATAATTTCTCCAGTTTATCCTTACCCGGATGAGCATGAATTCTTCTAACAGCCAAATGCACACACTTGTTTTTATGGAGGAGTTACTGCTGAGCCAAAGCCCAGGAGTCACTCAAGACTGGAGGCTGCGTGCTGCTGGAGCCCGAAATCCCCTTGATGAATGAAACTGCACATCGTAATATACACATTCAGAGCGGGCTATTGGCTAAATGAAGGCAATGCGTGTGGAAGTCTGATTTGCCACCTTCAGGGCAGGCGTCTTATATCCTAATTCAGAAAGATGACAGGCTTTTTTTTTTTTACTCCCTAGACAGTCAAAACTAGAAAGGGTTCGTTTTTCTGTAGCCTTCTCCCCAACCCTACGGAAACCACAGAGAGAACAAACCACAGTGAGACTTGACTCCTTAACTAGGCAATGCCAATGAGAAAAGAATTATGTTGACACTGGCAATTTACAAATAAGTCTAACACCACTGCCAAAGCTTGTTCATGTTACATGACTGCCCGAGAGTCATACATAGGTATGGGGATGGTTTGGCTCATTTTTTAAGCCAAGAATTCTAAGCCATAATTTTGGGGCTCCCTGAGGGTAGCAAACTTTACCAAAGAGTGGTTAAAAACTCTTAAAAATATATTAATCTTTGTGCTATACTAGTGATCAACCAAAACATTAAAAACTAAGAATTACCTAAGTTTGGACTCAGAATCTCTGGGGAGGACCCCAGGAAAATGAATTTTAACTGGCATCCTAGGTCATTCTTATGTCTTCTAAAGTTTGAGGACTACTTTTCCTGTTACTGGAACTGAACAGCTGATTATAGCTGCTTCCATCTTCCTTTATCATTCAATTATTTTGTCCTTGATTCCTGCTGAAGTCAGGAGTGACAAGAACAGCAAAGCCTCCTCAGGACAACTTGTGGCTTCTAACTCCAGGGAAATAAAAGGAGAGCCAGGCTGGGTTCACTTGATCTCCCCTCCCCACCTACCTCTGCTTCACTCCACCAAGACAGAAAAGTTCAAGCTGCAGAAACCTGGAAAATGCAGTACTTGAGGGCAAATATGAATATTACACTAACAGATGCTACAGCTGGAAAGCGAAAAATATACTGCCAAAGAGAAGAGGAAGAAAAAGAGAAAGAATACTAATGCTCACTGATTCCTTACTATTGTAGAAAAAACCGGGTTCTTGTCACATGACCAGGAAAAGTTACGCACACAGACCCTTTGAAGGGTGAGGGGTTATGGAATCTATTGGGCAAAAAGGAAAAAGACTCTCAGCAAAGCAAGAAGGGTTTTTATGAACAGGCCCCCATCTCACAGATTGAATCCCAAGTCACCACCCAGGAACAGGAGAGGCCAGGCTCCTAGCTGCAAAGGGTGAGAACTTCCTGAGGCTCCATCCCCTCCTCCCAGTGCACAGGCTGGTGGGAGACTCTCCAGGGACCTCCCCCCTTATCTTCCTCCTGCATTGATCATTACTATGTTCCAGACACTGCATCAACAACTTTATATGCAGCTTTCTTTGCCAAAGAAGTCTCACCAAAAAAACTTCTTCGAAAGTATCTGAACACACAAACTCAAGGTGTCTACATCTCACAGCAGGGACACACGGTGCATCCTCCACGGAAGAAGCCGTGCTGGCTAAGTGTGTCCATCGCTACCCCAACTGCCCTATGAACAGAAAGGATTTCTAAAAAAGGAAACAGAGAAATACTGTTGGAAATGTATTTAAAAGAAATCATCATCTTTCCGTATTTCCTTTTTTTTTCTTTTTTTTTTTTTTTGGAGACGGAGTCTCACTCTGTTGCCCAGGCTGGAGTGCAGTGGCGCGATCTCGGCTCACTGCAACCTCCACCTCCCAGGTTCAAGCAATTCTCCTGCCTCAGCCTCCCAAATAGCTGGGATTACAGGAGCCCATCGCCACACCTGGCTAATTTTGTATTTTTAGTAGAGATGGGGTTTCACCATGTTGGCCGGGCTGGTCTTCAACTCCTGACTTCAGGTGTTCCACCTGCCTCGACCTCCCAAAGTGTTTGGATTACAGGCATGAGCCACCACACCCGGCCCCGTATTTCCTATTCTTATTCCTTCTTTATTCAACCTAAGATTGTGTGGCCTCTCAGAAATTTCAGAGAAGACTCCTGTCATCTGTTCTCCATTCTAACCCATTTATTTCAATCCAAAGTACTGGGGGAAACCCCATCATTATAATATGACTTGAAAATATTATTTGGACATCACCAACAACTATCAACATTGTTTTTTACTTTAATAAAAAGGGTTTTATCTTTGTCTCCAATATGCATAATGTTCCTAAGGAAACTTTCTAGAGAAGGGGAGCTCAACTTAGAAAACAGCTTATTTAGGAACAAGTTTTCCAAATCCTCCCCTGCACCTTTGTTTCAGGATGATTACGCATGGTGGCATCCTAACACAAAGGGGAAGGAAGCTGACTTTTGACTTACTACTATGAGCGGATCTGGTACATTTGGTATTCCAAGTGTTTTGCCTAATAGGTAAATGCAGATCTGTTGGGGCAGTGTTTCTCAAATTGTGTTAGCACTAAAACCCCTTGTATTCCCCTAAATGAAATCTTGGGTGAAGGCCCAATATCCTCACAGGCTCGCTGCTGTGGCGGGTGGGCTGCAGGGCCCACAGACCTTCCTTATTTGGGCCCACTTTCTCAACTCATCCCCAGGGTGGCTACAGAGGCAATGCTGCCAAACCCCAAAGGCTCTGTTTTCTATTTTCTCAGACGTTGATGATTTTTTAAATTAATACTTTATCATTTCATTTTATGTATGCCTTTGCGTCTCAAAGTGGGGCATACATTGAAACATTTTCAAAGTCATGTCCAGTCATGCTACGTGCAACACTGAGCTTAGGAATTCTGGGACATATTTGGCCAGTGTGGACCCTGACATGAAAATTATAATTTCCATCTGTATCCCTTTGGAAACAACACCTTTAATATATTTGCAAGTTCAAGGTCATTTTAGAAACACAAAATTTTGCAGAGATATAAAGTTTAAATGAATGAGAATATCATCTTGATGATTAAGATCCCTTGCTAAATTTCACTTCCACTAGTGACCATTAGTTTGCTACACAGGGGACAGTAAGCTTTGGACTATATATTAACACTCAAGCAAATATATATATATATATATTTGTACACTGTGTATGTGTGCCTGTGTGTGTGCGTGTATACCTCAGCTCTAAAATGGGAAATGAATTTAAAGTGCTGCTAGGTAATCATTATCAAAAAAATTTATTAATATCAGGTCAGCACAGAGAACAAAGACTGAAATTCCTTCATGAAGAGGCAATATGTACTTCTAAACTTCTGCTAACAAAAGTTTAATAATCTTTTCTTTTTCTGAGTGTTATTTCTCAGTTGGGTTTTTTTTTTGTTTGTTTTTTTCAGACAGAGTCGTGCTCTGTTGCTCAGGCTAGAGTGTTATAGCACAATCTCAGCTCACTGAAACCTCTGCCTCCTGGGTACAAGCAATTCTCCTGCTCAGCCTCCCGAGTAGCTGGGATTACAGGTGCCCGTCACCATGCCCAGTTAATTTTTGAATTTAGAGTAGAAAGGGGGTTTCAGCATGTTGGCCAGGCTGGTCTCGAACTCCTGACCTTAGGTGATCTGACCACCTCGACCTCCCAAAATGCTCTGGGATTACAGGCGTGAGCCACCATGTCGAGCTGTTTCTCAGTTTTAAAAAAGATAATGTGTCTCATTTGGCAAAGCCATCACATTTCAAATGTATGTAAGAGAAAATGTCCAGAGTGAAGCAGCTATCCTGGGTCACCTGAGACCACTAACCTGAATCAGGGAAGGTCCCAGTGTTCTGTAATCAACTGTCCCATAGAATAAACAGTGTTTAAAAGAAGGGAACTTTATATCCAAGCAAGTGTCAGAAGCATGTACACAGAAGGAATAAAAGTGAACTGTCTTTTCAAAATCCATGTTTAACCATATCCTTGCTTTCAGAATACTCTCAATTTCCTATGATTTCCATTTTAATTTATTATTGACAATAAAATAATTATGGAAGCACTGTAGTAGGACTTACAGTTATCTAAAAATAGTCAACCTCTTTCCAAAAACAGAAGCATGGTTAAGAGAAATAATAACATCCTAGCACTTTGGGAGGCTGAGGCGGGCGGACCACCTGAGGTCGGGAGTTCGAGACCAGTCTGGCCAACATGGTGAAACCTCGTCTCTACTAAAAATACAAAAATTAGCTGGGTGTGGTGGCGGGTGCCTGTAATCCCAGCTACTTGGGAGGCTGAGGCAGGAGAATTGCTCGAACCCAGGAGGCAGACGTTGCACTGAGTGGAGATCGTACCACTGCACTCAAGCCTGGGCGACAGAGTGAGACTTCGTCTCAAAAAAAAAAGGGAGAGAGAAATAATGACATTAAAGTAGTCCTCAAATACTTGCTTATGTTCCCAAAATGTATCCATATATTTGTGGTTTAGGACTGAGGCTACTTTTCCCTTAGGAATATTGCTGCTAATGATAGTACCCAGGTCATTTCACAAAACTTATTTCATATCATGTATCCTATATGTAATATTATATATCCAAATGAAATATATATTTTAATTGTGTTGCAATACTAATAATTATATAAAGCATAAAATAATAACTAAGAATGATTTTATCTGTATGCAAGTATGAGAAGGTTTAGTCAGGAGGAAGCCAACTGAGACTCTCAAGAGCTTTGGAAGTTGATGACACTGGTTATTATGCCTTACTTTACCTCCAAATATATCATGTGCTTTTCCCTTGATACAATTATATCACTATTCTCTCTCTCTCTCTCTTTTTTTTTTTTTTTTGAAGAGATGGGGTCGCTGGACACAGTGGCTCACACCTGTAATCCCAGCACTTTGGGAGGCCGAGGTGGGTGGATCATCTGAGGTCAGGAGTTCGAGAGCAACCTGACCAACAAGGAGAAACCCCGTCTCTACTAAAAATACAAAATTAGCCGGGCATGGTGGTGCATGCCTGTAATCCCAGCTACTTGGGAGGCTGAGGCAGGAGAATCGCTTGAACCTGGGAGGCGGAGGTTGCAGTGAGCCAAGATTGCACCATTGCATTCCAGGCTGGGCAGGAAGAGTGAAACTCCATCTAAAAAAAAAAAGAGATAGGTTCTTGCTATGTTACCTGGGCTGGACTTGAACTCTTGGGCTCAGGTGGTCCTCCAGCCTCAGGCTCCCAAGTAGCTGGGTCTACAGGCATGTACTACAGCACCAGGCTATATCACTACTCTTAAGCTCATCCGCTATGACTAATACTATTGGGGGCTCTCCAAAATTACTAATACCACTGGGGGTTCTCAAAGTGGGAAGAAAGAAAAAAAGCTTAGAAAGAGAAACAGATTTACTTGAAATATGGAAGAAATGTGATAAAAAGTATGTATGGAATTAACAAGACAACCTCAAAAAAAGGCAGGAAGAGAAAAGAACATAATATTGAAAGTTTTCCCAACTTAGATGGAAAAGGTGCTGGATTGGATATATGACCTGAGCCAGGACAACCTGGCTGCTCTGTGAAGCAGAGGACAAGAGGCTGACCAAAGGCAGGCGATGTGTGTGACCAGCCATGTGCATGAATGGGATGTGTGCAAAGCCAGCGTGTATGAACTGGGAAGGCCTTGTGTGGCAAATGTGGTAAGAATTTAGTGGTCAGTCTTTCAAAGAGATAGTCATTTGGTCTGGCTGGTGACTCAACTGATGAGAGCCCGAAGTCAAGAGTTCAGTGGTGGTGTGTGTTCGGCTTCATGGTTGTAGAGCATGAGCAGGAGGAGTTAGCTCCCAAACATGGTGCTGGCCAAGAAGGACCAAGCCAGAGCCCATGGACAGCTCAGTATAAAGCAACACGGCCTCTAGGGCTCTGTTCTTAGAATAAAATCATTTTCCTGCATGACACTCTTAATTCCCTACTTAACTGTGGAGGACAAGAGGGGTGTAGATGTTAAGATATCAGAATCTGAAAAATCCTTTACTATTAACATAGCTAACTTTAAACTGTTTACTGAAAATGATCATTGGACCCTATCTTATAGTAATGAGTTTTATGCATTTAATATTATAAATATGGTCTTTTAAATGACAACACAAACTATGACCTTACTAAATAGGCTGGTGACATGTTAAAGTGTGAGTGTGAGCGTGTGTGTGTGTGTGTGTGTGTCTGTAAGATTGGTGAATTCCAGTTCCAGTAGCAGGGGAAGTTAGGGAAGGGAATGAACAGGAAGGGATTTTTGGTTATAATCAAGGGTACCTTTTTTGGTTCTTGACAACAGTCAAACTGGTCTAACGCAATGTTTTTCAAACTGTAGGGTAATCCATTAGTGGGTTGTAAAATAAATCCAGTGCACTGAAAGCAGCGTTTTTATGAAGATGAAAAAGACTAGAATAAAACAGAAAATAAGAGTTCACATTTAGTGGGGCAGCTGTTTTTTCATAAAATAGTTTCATGTATGTGTATGTGTTGCATATACTTTTCCATGATGTAAAACATAATCCTTTCTGTGAGTTCCAGGAAAAATGGACTAGTAGAAAAGAAGATTAAAGGCCGGGCGCAGTGGCTCATGCCGGTAATCCCAGCACTTTGGGAGGCTGAGGTGGGCGGATCATGAGGTCAGGAGATTGAGACCATCCTGGCTAACACGGTGAAACCCCGTCTCTACTAAAAATACAAAAAAATAGCTGGGCTTGGTGGTGGGCGCCTGTAGTCCCAGCTACTCGGGAGGCTGAGGCAGGAGAATGGCGTGAACCCGGGAGGCGGAGCTTGCAGTGAGCCAAGATCGTACCACTGCACTCCAGCCTGGGTGACAGAGCAAGACTCCGTCTCAAAAAAAAAAAAAAAAAGAAAAGAATATTAAAAATCATGTTTGAAATTAGGTGAGTGGATCTTGTGTGAATTTAATTTTAATCAGTGCTATGCTTCTATGTCCTTAACTTGGAAACCAACCCACAAATCAAGATGCATTTACATTAATAATCAACAATTCTAAAGATATCATGCAAGTCATTATTCACTCATTCACCCAGTGTGGTCTCTACTCTCCCCACAAGGGGTTATGGGGAGAGGATAAAATTTGAGAAAATAAAAAAAAAATCCATGAAATACAGTCATATAATAATAGTTAACACATATTGAGTGCTTATTATGTGCTGGTAGTATTTTAAGTATTTTTTACATCATTAACGCATTTTATCCCCTTAATAATCCCATGGAGGTAGATACTAATATTATCCCTGTTTTCCAGATAAAGAATATAAGAAATTAAGTCAGTTGCCTAAGAGGCAGAGCCAGTATCTGAACCTAGGAAGTCTGGGTCCAGAATCCTAATCCCAACTGTATCATACCCTTAATAGTTAATGCCACAATCATCCATAATGGAGAGTAAGACTCACACTGGAGAGAAAAGAAGGGAAAAAAACACATGAAGGAAACATTACTGCTTGTGCTTTGCTGTCTGTCCTCATTTCTCCTGCTGCTCAAGTATAGTCCATAGTCTATGCTACAGATAGCCTCTTTTCCACTTTGATACCCTAATGCATTCTGAACACAGTTCTTAGCAAATTCATTCAAACTCCATCTCTTTCTTCCTTCTCTAGAAAACATGTAAGAATGCAATTGAGTGGGTTTCTACTTTTCTGTACTGAATCTAACTCTTATTTATTTCAAAGTTAAAAGGAATTCATTCTCAGGTGTTGGTTCTTAAACCTTTCATATGAGCCAGTCATTTCTAACACATCTTCCAGGTCTTATCTCCCCCAAACCAGTGAATCCTGTCACAGGGGCGATTGCTGCTAGTCTGGCTAGACAGAGCTCCTAGGGGTGCCTCTTTCTTGGCACCCACTTGTGCTATTCTCCTCATTGGTTTTGAATAGAACCCAAATAAATCTCAGGTATAATGTACACTGTGGCAAGTGTACCAATGCATTTCAAAAAAATATGAAAAGATATGTGCCAAAAATTTCTTATTCCTCTAATCTATCCATCCTTGTCTTCAGGTTATATAATAAGTCCTACAGATAGCGCCTAGACAGATAGTAAAATCAGTAAAAATCAACACTATTTTTGGTAGCATGGTTACCTTTCCTAGGAATTGGGTCCACGAGTAAGAACCTTACTTTTTAAATGTCGTTTAAGTGCTGGGTAAACACAATAAGCACTGTGTCTCTCATATGTGAGTTAAAATGGCCAGTGCAAATAAATCCTGCAACTGAAGGACAAATAATATTTAGGTCTTCATCTACCAACATATCTTGGCCACATAATTTGATATTTTGCTAATGAAAATGCCCTGTGGCCAAACAAACATAGCATCTTTCAAACATTTTTTAAGAATCTTTAAAAATTAATGTATCATGATGGACAGCACATTGTGATGTGGAGAATTAAATTATTAGAATAATTTGGTATTATTTAAAAACACAATGAAATATGCAGATAATCAGGACAAAATCTGGCCAGGTGCAGTGGCTCACGCCTGTAATCCCAGCACTCTGGGAGGCCGGGGTGGGTGGATCACGTGAGATTAGGAGTTTGAGACCAGTCTGGCCAACATGGTAAAACCCCGTCTCTACTAAAAATGCAAAAATTAGCCGGGCGTGGTGGCACATGCCTGTAATCCCAGCTACTCGGGAGGCTGAGGCAGGAGAATCACTTGAACCCGGGAGGCAGAGGTTGCAGTGAGCCGAGATCGTGCCACTGCACTCCAGTCCAGGTGACAGCAAGACTCCATGTCAAAAAAAAAAAAGACAAAATCTGAGGAGTAAGTAGACTGTGACAAGGCTTTACCATAACTTGCTTGTATATACATTCTCCAAATAACTTACTAAAATGAAGACAATGAAAGTTTAATATTCCTTTGGAAAATAGAGTTAAAGTAGAGTGCTATGAAAATAAAATTTCTCATTGAATAATACTGTCTACACGCCAGTGTCAATGTCATTCAAGAAGCAGGAAATATGATTTTACTATTCATCACTGTAAAAACTGTAAGTTATTTTTAGGTATATTTAGGTAATTTCTTTCAATAAACAGATGAAACCGTTTATTTCTACCAAGTATTCTTTGTGTTTAAAACCAATACTTTTGACATGGGCTTGGACAGATTCTCTGTAGTTTAAAAAAAAATAAAAGGATGATTCAAGTATGTACCTATCTAGTCTATCAGCTTCTAAGAAATATACAGCTTTTGGATAAAAGAGTAGTAATGTCTGCACTTAATTAATATGACACATTTTGCAAGTGGTATTAACATGCTGGGACTTTTTTGGGTGATGATGTGCATTTTCCCTGCCCCATTTACCCTGTTTCATTAGCTGCACCTGGGACCAAGAGGATTCATTTTTAAGATCATCAGAAGAGAGTAGTGTCTGGTTGTGGGAATGAGAATTTTTTTTTAATTGGGAAGCTGAATGGCTTATGGGGCAGGGGATGGGAATCAAGGGTAGAATTGCAGCCTGAGCTAGTGTCATGCACTAATGTCAATTGCTCACGGTTAATATGAAAATTGTATCAACTCAGGAGAAAATAATGTGGAGAACAGCATTTTGTTTGTTAAAGCAATCTGGCAGAGGCCTCCCTAGAATATAGGAATTAGGGCAGTTGTTCTCTGAGTTGAAGAAAGGTACACTCAGCTGAGAAGGACAGGGAACTTCTCAGGGAGCAACTACTGTTAGAGAAGGAAGTAGTTGCAGTTTTAAAAAGTATC
This sequence comes from Gorilla gorilla gorilla, assembly GCF_029281585.2. Taxonomy (NCBI): domain Eukaryota; kingdom Metazoa; phylum Chordata; class Mammalia; order Primates; family Hominidae; genus Gorilla; species Gorilla gorilla. The sequence continues at coordinate 140,055,336 of NC_073230.2, forward strand.
CCATAAAACCTTCATTGTCATTGAAGCAAAGAGTGGGCCTCTCTCTTCCTTTCCTATCTGTACACATGGCAGGCTGCCCTCAATCTAGCAGAGTGGAAAAATAGTGTGAACTGGGTATGAGTAGGTTTTGCTTTCCACTACATTTTCCTAAGACAAATACTTTCCAAGTTGGGTATTTAAAAACAAAAAAGACTGAGGTTTAACATTCATTTTTCAAAATTATGAAATGTGTTGAATAAGTACTACTCATTTGTCAGTAAAAGGTTTGCTCTTTAATAGCTCTATGGCCTTGTGCAATTCTCATCAGCTTGGAGACTCAGCTGCCTCGTCTGTAAATTGAAAATCTTAAGGTAGATGTCCTCTAACCTTCCTCCCTTCTCCAAATTTAAATGGTTAATTATTTTGTGACTTTATCTTCTCCTCCAAATATCCTTTATCTAAGTCTTACACAAATTTCACTTTAAAAGGAGGGTGAAGGGCGCGTGCTGGCTCACACCTGTAAGCCCAGCACTTAAGAGAGGCCAAGGCAGGCGGATGGTTTGAGTCCGGGAGTTTGAGACCAGTCTGCACAACATGGCAAAACCCTATCTCTACAAAAAATACAAAGAAATTAGTCGGGCATGGTGATGCATATCTGTAACCCCAGCTACTTCGGAGGCTGAGCTGGGAGGATCACCCGAGCCTAGGTAGTTGAGGCTGCAGTGAGCTGAGTCATGACGGTGCCACTGCCCTCCAGCCTGGGTGACAGAGTGAGACTCTGTCTCCAAAAAAAAAAAAAAAAAAAAAAGGGTTGGGGGGTGCCGGAAGACAGGAGAATTTGCCAAGACAGATTCAAGTGTTAACTGCTTGCTCTGTCCTGGAGTTTATAGTTTTAAGAATAGGCTTATGAATTTCAATTTACAATGGAAATAAAATTAACTATGTATTAATTTTAATTTGGGGGCAGTATTTAGAACATACCTTAAATTATAAGGAGATTCCTCTCTTTCACAAATGCATACTAAGCTATTCCAAATCCAATGCCAGCAGCTATTCACTCTCAAAAACAAAGAATCTAAAGCAAAAAAACTAAACAAGAAAATAACTTACAGTGAAAAGAAAGCTTTTGATTACCCATGCTAACCATGCTAATTCATTAAGGTAGTAAACTGAAAATTGATTATAGGTATGTATTTATTTGCTCCCTCCACCAGAGATGCTGGATTTATTTTTTCCAATTATTATTATTTTTACAGAGCATTTTATCGTGGTAAGAACACTTAATATGAGATCTGCCCTCTCAACAAAATTTTAAGTACACAATACAGTATTGTTAACTACAGGCGCAGTGTTGTACAGCAAACTTCTAGAACTTATTCATCTTGTATAACTGAAAATATACACTCATCGAACAGCAACTCCTCATTTCCCTCTCTTCCAAGCCCCTGGCAACCATCATTCTATTCTGTTTCTATGAGTTTGATTATTTTTGATGCATCACAGAAGTGGAATCATGCAGTATTTGTCCTTCTGAGACTGGCTTATTTCACTTAGCAGAAAGCCTCCAGGCTCATTCACATTGTCGCATGAAGCAGATGTCCTTTTTTTAATGCTGAATAGCGGTCCACTGTATGTGTATATACCACATTTTCTTTATCCATTCATCCATCAATGAATGTTTAGGTTGTTTCCGTATCTTGGTTATTGTGAATAATGCTCAATGAATGTGAGAATGTTAACATCTCTTCAAGATCCTGATTTCAATTCTTTTATTTTTTTTTTATTATACTTTAAGTTCTAGGGTACATGTGCACAACATGCAGGTTTGTTACATATGTATACATGTGCCATGTTGGTGTGCTGCACCCATTAACTCGTCATTTACATTAGGTATATCTCTTAATGCTATCCCTCCCCCCACCCCACAACAGCCCCTGGTGTGCAATGTTCCCCTTCCTGTGTCCATGTGTTCTCATTGTTCAATTCCCACCTATGAGTGAGAACATGCAGTGTTTGGTTTTTCTGTCCTTGCGACAGTTTGCTGAGAATGATGGTTTCCAGCTTCATCCATGTCCCTACAAAGGACATGAACTCATCAATTTTTATGGCTGCATAGTATTCCATGCTGTGTATGTGCCACATTTTCTTAATCCAGTCTATCATTGTTGGACATATGGGTTGGTTCCAAGTCTTTGCTATTGTGAGTAGTGCCACAATAAACATATGTGTGCATGTGTTTGGATATATACTCGGAAGTGAGATTGCTGGGTCCCATGTGCAATAGCATCAAAAAGAATAAAATGCTTAGGAATAAACTTAACCAAAGAGATAAAATATTTCTACACTGAGAACTACATAAGATTAATAAAAGAAATTGAAGAAAACACAAATAAAGGGGAAGAAAGCCAATGTTCATGGATTGAAAGACCTACTACTGGTAAAATATCCATACTATCCAAAGCAATCTGCAGACACAGTGCAATCCCTACTAAAATCCTAATGGTATTTTCTACAAAAATTTTTTTAAAAATCCTAAAATTCATATGGAACAACAAAGGACTCCAAATAGTCAAACACAAACTTGAGAAAGAACAAATTTGGAGGCATTATACTTCCTGATTTCTAAATTTATTACAAATTTACAGTAACTTTAACAGTACAGCAGTGGCATTAAAACAGATTTATAGACCAGTGGAACAGAATATAGAGCCCAGAAATAAACCCACAAATAAACAGTTAACTGATCTTTGGCAAGGGTACCAAGAATACACATACATCAGGGAAGGATAATCTCTTCCACAAATGATGCTCAGAAAACTGAATATCCACATGCAACATAATCAAATTGGGTTTTGTTATGGTTTGGATCTGTATCCCCAAATCTCAGGTCAAACTGTATCCTAAATGTTAGAGGTGGTGCCTGGTGGGAGGTGACTCAATCATGGGGGCACATTTCCCTCTTGGTGCTGTTCTCATGATAGTGAGTGAGTGAGTTCTGGTGAGATCTGCTCATTTAAAAGTGTGTGGTACCTCCCTCCCCAACTCTCGCTCTGTATCTTGGCCATGTAAGATGTGCCTGTTTTCATTCTGACTTCTGCCATGATTGTAAGTTTCCTAAGGCCTTCCCAGAAGCAGAAGCCACTATGCTTCCTGTACAGCCTGCAGAACTGTGAGCCAATTAAACCTCTTTTCTTTATATATTACCCAGTCTCAGGTATTTCTTTATAGAAATTCAAGAATGGACTAACACAGAAAATTAGTACCAAGAAAAGGGGCATTGCTATGATACCTGAAAATGTGGAAGCAGCTTTGAAACTGGATAACAGGCAGAGGTTGGAACAGTTTGGAAGGCTCAGAAGAAAACAGGAAGATGAGGGAAAAGTTTGGAACTTCCTAGAGACTTGAATTGTTGTGACCAAAATGCTGATAGTGATATGGACAATGAAGTCCAGGCTGAGGGGGTCTCAGGTGAATATGGGAAACTTACTGAGAATTGGAGTAAAGCTATGCTTTAGCAAACAGCCTGGCTGCAGTGTGTCCTTGCTCTATGGATCTGTGGAACTTTGAACTTCAAAGTGATGATTTAGGGTATCTGATGGAAGAAATTTCTAAGCAGTGAAGTATTCAAGACATGGCCTGGCTGCTTATGTGTGTAAGCAAAGAAATGACCTGTAATTTGAACTTTTTTATAAAAGAAAAGCAGAGTTTCCAAAGTTTAGAAAATTTGCATCCTGGCCATGTGGCAGAAAAGAAAAGCCCATTTTCAGGAGAGCAATTCAAGCTAAAAGAAAGACAAGTGCTGATAGCCAAGACAATGGGGAAAAGGCCTCGATAGTATTTCAGAGAACTTCATGGCAGCCCTTCTCATCACAGGCCCAGAGGCCTAGGAAGACTGAAAGGTTTCGTGGATCGGGCCCAGCTGCCCTGCACAGCCATGAGAACTCCCTGCATACCAGCAGCTCCAGCTCTAGCCATGGCTCAAAGGGGCCCAGGTATAGCTCAGGCCACTGCTCCAAAGGATGTAAGCCATAAGCCTTGGCAGCTTCCATGTGGTGTTAAGCCTGTGGGTACACAGAGTGTAAGAGTGAATGAGGCTCAGGAGCCTCCGCCTAGATTTCAGAGGATATATAGAAAAGCCCGGATGTCCAGGCAGAAGTCTGCTGCAGGGATAGAGCCCTTATGGAGAGCCTCCATTAGGGCAGTGTGGAGGGGAAATGTAAGATTGGAGCCCCTACACAGTGTCCCCACTGGAGCACTGCCTAGTGGAGCAGTGAGAAGAGGGCCACTGTCCTCCAGACCCTAGAATGGTAGATCCACTGGCAGCTTGCACCCTGCACCTGGAAAAGCCATACACATTCAACACCAGCCCTTGAGAGCAGCCACAGGGGCTGAATCCTGCAAAGCCACAGAAGCAGAGCTGCTCAAGGCCTTGTGAGCCTACCCCTTGCATCACTGTGTCCTGAATGTGAGACTTAGAGTCAAAGGAGATTATTCTGGAGCTTTAAGATTTAATGACTGCCCTCCTGGGTTTCAGACTTGCATGGGGCCTGTAGCCCCTTTCTTTTGGCCAATTTCTCCCTTTTGGAATGGAAGTATTTACTCAATGCCTGTACCTCCATTGTATCTTGAAAATAACTAACTTGTTTGTTATTTTCCAGGCTCATGAGCAGAAGGGACTTGCCTTGTCTCAGATGAGACTTTGGATTTTTGAGGTCATGCTGGAAAAAAGTCAAGACTTTGAGGAACTGTTGGGAAGGCATGATTGGGTTTTGCAAAGTGAGAAGGACATGAGATTTGGGAGGAGCCAGGGGTGGAATGATACGGTTTGGATCTGTGTCTCCATCCAAATCTCATGTTGAAATGTAATCCACAATGTTGGAGGCTGGATCTGGTGGGAGGTGATTGGATCATGGGGGTGGATTTCCCCCTTGGTGCCGTTCTCGTAATAGTGGCTGAGTTCTTGTGAGGTCTGGTCATTTAACAGCCTGTGGCACTCCTCTGTCCCCACTGCTCTTTCTTCTGCTCCGACCATGTAAGACATGCCTGCTTTCCCTTTGACTTCTGCCACAATTTTAAGTTTCCTGAGGCCTCCCCAGAAGCAGAAGCCACTATGCTTCCTGTACAGCCTCCAGAACTGTGAGCCACAACTATGTTAGATGAGGTTGTATTAGTCTGTTCTTGCACTGCTGTGAAGAAATACCTGAGACGGGGTAACTTATAACAAGCTGCTTCTTGTTATAATACAGTTCTTCTTGTAAGACCTTATCTTACACCATACAGAAAACCAACTCAAAATGGATTAATGATTTTTTTTTTGGGGGAGATATAGTCTCACTGTCACCCAGTCTAGAGTGCAGTGGCGTGATCTCGGCTCACTGCAAGCTCCACCTCCCAGATTCAAGCAATTCTCGTGCCTCAGCCTCCTGAGTAGCTGGGATCACAGGCAGCCGCCACTGTGTCCGGCTATTTTATTTTATTTTTTTTTTTTGGATTTTTAGTAGAGATAGAGTTTCACCATATTGGCTAGGCTGGTCTCGAACTCCTAAACTCAAGTGATCCACCCACCTTGGCCTGCCAAAGTGCTGGGATTACAGGCATGAGCCACTGTGCCTGGCTGGATTAATGATTTAAACGTAAGACCTGAATCTATAAAACTCCTAGGAGAAAACATAGGGGAAAGCTTCCTGACACTGGTGTAGGCAATGATTTCATGAATATGACACCGAAGCACAGGCAATGAAAGCAAAAATACACAAAAATACACAAGTGGGATGACATCAAGCTGAAAAGCTCTGTACAGCAAAGGAAAAAAAATCAACAAAGTGAAAGGCAACCTACGGAATGGGAGAAAATATTAGCAAACCACATATCTGGTAAAGAGTTAATATCTAAAATATATAATGAACTCCTACAACTCAACAGCAAACAAACAAGCCAAACAACAACAACAACAACAACAACAGAACTTGATTTAAAAATGGGCAAAGACATTTTTAAATGAATAGCCTTTTTTTTTTTTTTTTTTTGAGACAAGGTCTCACCCAGGCTGGAGTGTAGTGGTGCAATCTCAGCTTATTGCAACCTCCGCCTCCCAGGTTCAAGCGTTCTCGTGCCCCAGCCTCCCGAGTAGCCGGGATCACAGGTTTGCACCACCATGCCCAGCTAATTTTTGTATTTTTAGTAGAGATGGCGTTTTGCTATGTTGCCCAGGCTAGTCTTGAACTCCTGGCCTCAAGTGATACACCCACCTCAGCCTCCCAAAGTGTTGGGATTACAGGCATGAGCCACCGCACCAAGCCTTGAATAGACTTTGTTGTTGTTGTTTGAGACGAAGTTTCGCTCTTGCCACCCAGGCAGGAGTGCAATGGTGCATCTGCTCACTGCAACCTCCGCCTCCTGGGTTCAAGTGATTCTCCTGCCTCAGCCTCCCAAGTAGCTGGGATTACAAGTGTGCCCCACCACACCTGGCTAATTTTTGTATTTTAATAGAGACGTTGTTTCACCACGTTGGCCAGGCTGGTCTTGAACTCCTGACCTCAAGTGATCCACCCGCCTTGGCCTCCCAAAGTGCTGGGATTACAGGCATGAGCCACCACGCCCAGCAGAATAGACATTTTTAAAAAAGCATACAAATGGCCATCGGGTATATGAAAAGGTGCTCAACATCACTAATCTTAAGAGAAATGCAAATCAAAATCTTAACATATCACCTCACACCTTTTAGGATGCCTATTAGAAAAACAAAAACAAAAGATAAATAGTGGTGGGATATGGAGAAATTGGAACCCTTTTACACTATTGGTGAGAATGTAAAATGCAGCTGTTACAGAAAACAGCACGGAGGTTCTTCCAGAAATAAAAAATTGCTACCATATGATCCAGCAATTCCACTTCTGTATATATTTTTTCCCAATCATTGGTGTAGGCATACCTGAAATACTGATGTGGGTGTATTATGTTGATTATACACATTTCAAATGGGAATACTACTTTTTTTTTTTTTTTTTTTTTGAGACACTCTGCCACCCAGGCTGGAGTGCAGTGGTGCAGTCTCAGCTCACTGCAACCTCTGCCTCCCAGGTTCATGCGATTCTCCTGCCTCAGTCTCCTGAGCTGGGATTACAGGCGCAGGCCACTATACCTGGCTAATTTTTGTATTTGCAGTAAAGACAGGGTGTCACCATGTTGGCCAGGCTGATCTTGAACTCCTGACCTCAGGTGATCCACCCGCCTCAGCCTCCCAAAGTGATGGGATTACAGTTTGAGCCACCACAGCTGGCCCTACTTTGGTTTTTTTAAAATTACACTATTCTATCGCTGAGGACTAAACAATGCGCTGTAAATTGCAAGTGTTTTCTTAAAAACTTTTAGCATCAAAACTATTAATGTTTCAAACTTAGAAAAACCTGAGTTATTTTTAATACTACTATAACCTAGTTGTATTTTCCGGGTAATGCCATCCCTGCTAATCAACCACGTAAAACCAAAAGCTTTTTAAAGCTGTAAATATTGCTGACATATTATTTGCAGCCAATTAGCACAATATTCTAATGAGATTATCATCACTGATTCCCAACAGGGGTAGGTAATGGTGTTCATTCATACACTAATATAACTTTGTCTTTCTTACAGCATGCACGTTCTATAAAACTGGAATGATAGTACCTGTAGTACTTACCCTTATGTTTTTCAGCCAATGCTTGGCACATGGGAAATACTCGCAAAATGTTATTAACATGATTGTTTTCTTAGCCACGTTAAGTTACACCACAAAAACATAAAATAGATCAACATTCCTTAACTATAAGAAACACAACTAAAAGAATTTACTGAGTGTGCTGTCTTTTCTTTGCATGTGGCAACAATAGTAGCTACTCTGTATGTATTGGTACTTATTTCATAGCAACACAGGAACACTTTGACTTTGACATTGTTAAGCACTGAAGTTCAAAACTAGCAACCATAACACACTTACTATTTAACATCTTGTGTTTTTTCCTTTATTCATAGGTTTAAAAGAAGCGCTTAGCTACCTGATGGTGACCTCTTACACTTTTCGTGATCAACCTGGGTGTCTTGAAAAAAGAAATAGTAGTTTCTACTTTCACTTCCATTTCCCTCTCAGAAAATGAATAAAGAAAAATGGCCAGAAAAAAATGGGAAAAATATAAAATATTTTTTTAAATACATGTTTTTCTTCTTGTTTGGGGTTACTCAACTCAAAAACAGTATTTTATGTCCCCAAATACTGTTTAAATTTCTACCATCATTTATCCCCTTGAATCATCAATAGTCTTTTTCTCAAGCCTACCATTCTCTGAAGCCACTACAATCTTGTCCTGTGACACTTAGCTTTAGCTTTTGAAATGGAACAGAGAAGAGACAAAAGCTTATGAACTGAAGCCACAGCAGGGGCAAGGCTTTAGCCTCCTTTTCTGTACATTCTCAAAGCTGTTGGCTGTAGGGACTAAAATACACATTCTGGGGCTTTTCTACTGGATTCCAGTCATGTACCACGTACTAGGAGTAAATAAGGACAACAGGAAATCAGGAAACAGGCTGGAATTCACTCTTAGAACTTCTTCCAAATGACAACCACCAAAATCTAGTTAAAGACTCGTTTTATGATTTCTTAACTTTTTTTAAATTGGGGATTCCAATGAAGTGGCTTTGAAGTATTTATCTGAAATCTCTTTAATACCACTTCCCAAGCACCTGACTCTGCCTATGCTGAGATAATACTTTGACTTGATCAACCAAGAACGAAATGGGGGGAAAAATACCCATTGCTAACCCAAGTTTTAGTGTAGCTCATAAAATTACTTGGAAGAAATAATCAGAGAGGCAAGAGAACAAGTAGTAGAGTGTTTCAAAAGGCAAAAGGAAAGAGAATGAACTCAGTTCAATGGCAAATGCAAGATCAACGTTGGAGCAGTTTCAGGACACTGGTGATGTCGAGCTATGTAGCACGTTGCTACCTTGGGAAAGGCAGAAAGAGTATGTCTTTGTGGCTCTTATACAGCAGCTGCTTATTTAGTTTTTCCGAGACAGGATTTTTAATTAGCTGTCTATGGTTATTCTCTTTTTTGTTTTTCCTCAATTTACAGAGGGCTCTAGATCACCTACTAGTCTAACCCCTCGGTCATTTTCCTAGGACTGGCTTTCAGCTGCTTCGAAATGATGTAACTGCCAGGAAAGTACTACTGCATCACCTCGGGCCTTTCTAGACCCTTTTCTAGGAAGAGATGATGCACTAATTGTTTCCTAACCCAAATGCTATAAATGCACAAGACTATAGAATACTGGACTGGTTGGCCAGGTGTGGTGGTTCACGCCTGTAATCTCAGCACTTTGGAAGCTGAGGCGGGCGGATCACGAGGTCGGGAGTTCAAGATCAGCCTGGCCAAGATGGTGAAACCCCGTCTCTAATAAAAATACAAAAAATTAACTGGGTGTGGTGGCGGGCACCTGTAATGCCAGCTACTCGGGAGGCTGAGGCAGGAGAATTGCTTGAACCCGGGAAGTGAAGATTGCAGTGAGCCAAGATTGCACCATTGAACTCCAGCCCAGGTGACAGTGCGAGACTCCATCTCAAAAAAAAAAAAAAAAAAAAAAAATACTGGACTGGTTTAATTATCCTTCAAAGTAAATGGTGAGTCAAAGAAGAATGAACGTATTTGAGGAACAGATGTATAAAGCAGGATTCATGTCCTCTAATGTAAGGCTAAGAAGAAAACATCAGAAAATTTTTATTATTGTGTGGGTTCTATTTATCTAATGAAAAAAACACATTATGGATCATTAAAAATAATCTTAGAAAATTAAAAAAGAAATCAAAATGAAATCCTAGAGAGTGACTTTTTCAAATAATTTTGACAGATCACTGCGGCATCCACCAGCCTTCAAGTCTGCTTTGTTATCTTCTCACAATCCTTTCAAACTCTGGATACCACAAAACAAAGTAATCCGAATTGTGCTATGTGCTTTAAAAATAACTGTAAATAATTAAAAGTAATTGTAAAATATAGGAAAATGTTAATCTATAATACTAATATTTGGCTAAATTTTTGGTGAATCTGCTATATTTAAGGATACAGAAAGGCTTTGTTAATCATAATTGAAATCAGGACATAGTCAAAGAATCAAATGAGCAACTTCAGCTTGGCTTCAATAACAAAACATTTAGAAACTTCTACAACTACCAACTACTCCAATGAGATCTTTTCAAAGCAGGAAATTGGGATACAATATCTTGTTTACTGCCTGTTAGCTTTAGAAACAGCCCTCAAAGATAGGTCAATATTGGTTTAGTTTTGTTTAAAAGAACAATTTTGCATATTATAATCTTTAAAATTTGTCATATTTATGGAGAAATCTTAGATGTATGTACATAATTGCAATTCCTTTATAAACTTACATCTGAAATCAGTGAGAATTTTGCTAAGACAAGGATGATACAGAATCACTGTGATAATCTAACTAGAGTTTCAAAGTAAAGAAGCAATAGATTTCAGATTTTGTCTTTTTCCAGCACTAGCTTTATAGCTAGCACCAACCATACCTCTCACATAAGAAACCAAGCTGCAAACCTACACCAGTTAAAAATTAAGTTCTGCTACCATTTGATACAGCCATCCCACTACTGGGTATATATCACCCCAAAATCAAATCATTATATAAAAAGATACCTGCACTCGTATGTTTATCACAGCACTATTCACTAGAGCAAAGTTATGGAATCCACCTAAGTGTCCATCAACTGATGACTGGATGAAGAAAATGTGGTGATATATACAATGGACTACTACTCAGCCATAAAAAATGAAATAATGTCTTCTACTGCAACACAGATGGAACTAGAGGTCATTATTTTAAGCGAAAAAATTCAGGAGTGAGAAGTCAAATACTACATGTTCTCAATGATAAGTGGAGCTAAATATGTGTGCACGTGGACATACAGGGTGGAATAACAATCACTGGAGACTTGGAAGGGTGAGACAGTGGGAGGCGGGTAAGGCATGAGAAATTATTTAATGGGTACAATGTACACTATTCAGGTGATGGTTACACTAAAAGCTCAGGCTTCACTACTACACAATATATCCATGTAACAAAACTGCACTTGTACCTTTCAAATTTATACAAATAAAAAAATTCAGTTCTCATTTATCTTGGAAGGGTGAATTATCATTTCCAAAAGTTTTTTTTTTTTTTTTTTTTGAGACGGAGTCTGGCTCTGTCGCCCAGGCTGGAGTGCAGTGGCGCAATCTCAGCTCACTGCAAGCTCCGCCTCCCAGGTTCACGCCATTCTCCTGCCTCAGCCTCCCGAGTAGCTGGGACTACAGGCGCCCGCCACCACTCCCGGCTAATTTTTTGTATTTTTAGTAGAGACGGGGTTTCACCATGTTAGCCAGGATGGTCTCGATCTCCTGACCTCGTGATCCGCCCGCCTCGGCCTCCCAAAGTGCTGGGATTACAGGCGTGAGCCACCGCGCCCGGCCCAAAAGTTTTAAATGGATCCAAACCTTTATTTAACTGTCATTTTTCAGTCTCATTAAAAAATACATGAAGGTGAGGACTCAGGTTTTACCATGAAATCCTTTTCCCCTACTAGATTGCAGCTCCTTAAACTGGGTTATAATGTATGACTACATTTCAATTAATTAGATGTTGAGCTAAATGCTAAAAATGCTTGAAGAGATTAGGTAGATGACTTCAACACATTCCAATATACAAGCTCACTTGCACACTATGAAAGTTTAAGGTACTAAAAAATGACAAGGTGATTCAGCACAGAAAAACAATGCAACACTACACTTGGGCCAGCAGATGTCTCTCTACAACCCATGGCACCAACCAAGAGATAACCAGGTATCTAACAGCACAGAAGGATTGATCTTATTCGAAATGGTAAACAAAAGCATTCTTAGGTATTGATCAGGAGGAGAAGAATGTTCAAGTTCAGACAGAAAGTTGAGAAGGGAACAGTAGGTGAGAAAATAGAAACAGAAGCTTATTACAAAAGGAAGGAGAGAGCTCGGCCCATAAAGAATAAAGTTAAGGCAGGTTTGAGGCATTTTTAGGGGTAAAAAAATGCTGTAGAAGTTACTGAAGAATACGGGGAGAAGGACAAGAAACCATGTGTCCCTACCATAGCACTGAAATACTGCAAGCTTGTCAAAGGACAACCGACTGACTAGCAGGTTAAGAAATCCACTTTGCTGGTTATGATGAACAATAAAAAGAGAGAAAAAGGGAAAAGAAAAAGTGATAGAATTAAAAAACTCTATCCCAGCTTGCATATAGTAAAGGTCTTACTTCAGGAAACCACATACCCACATGTACAAATATGTGTGCTGGGCCCTAAGGTAACAGGTATTTCCTCCTGGGGGTTCTAATAAAAAGGTCTGAAAGCCATGGAGATATTCAGTGCACCCCCAGTGCCCCACCTCTCCCTCAAGCTAATAATGCCAGCTGCAAGACCTCCAAAACAGAAACATAACTGTCAAAGGTAATATCCCAAAATCCCCGAAGGAAGACATGGTAAAACATACAACATCATATTTAAAATAAACTATGTAAATTATGAAGCAGAAGTCAGGGCCGAGGAAGATGCAACATAAACTCCATGAGAGAAAAGTCTAACTACCAGATATAACTCTCAGCCCCATCTCTGGCATCTTTTCCCACCCTGAATAAAGGGATGCTGAGGGGCTGAAGGGGAGCTGGCAGGAGAGACAGCAAGGCTGGGGACGAGGCAGATAGCAGGACCTACAGCATCTATCTGGGCAGGAATTGGTGAAGATCCAGAGAGATGGGAGTGGAGTGAGGAGAAAGATAACCCATTCAACGTCAAATCCCATCACCAAGCAGAGGACTGGACATGTAATATGCCCCTTATTAACGACTGCTGAAGGTGTCAGTAGCAATGCCAACAGTTTTATTACAATTACAGGAAGTTAGTGCCTAAGCAGGCATGATAGTTTGGAGCTTCTTATTCCAAGGTTATCACCTGCCATCATCAGAAAATGGGAGTGCTGCTGCTTTTAACTCTATCCTCACCATCTTTAGTAACTGTCAGCCATTTCAGTAGCCACCTGGAAGCTATGCTATGCTCCCCTGGAACTACGTCTTCAAGAATTTCAAGGAAGTTTGTTTGGTTTCAAACTGGAAACCAATCTGACACTTAGAAGGTCAAAGACAAAAATGAATGGGTGCTCAAGGACTTAGGGTGCTCAAAGATTAAGACGTTTCAAAGAGGTTTTAAGTTACGTTTCTCAGAGCCAGGACAACAGATTATACAGAGGCCATGTCAGAACTTACCAATGATGTTCACACTTGCTTTAGGAGGAGAGTTTGCTTTTGTTGGGTATTTTTGGTTTGTATAATTGGTTTATTTGGGGCTTACGTATATTTAAAATAACTTAATAACAGCAAACACCTACATACTATTTACTATGTGCTATGTACTGTTCTAGGCCTTTACAAATATTAACTTATTTAATAAATGTATACAGAACTACTAATCTCAGTTACCTGTTCAGTGGTTTATTCTGTTTCACTAAAAGTATCTCCGTTTCTTCCATTTTCCTCCTGCAAAATAGGAGAAGAATATCGTTAGTGAGTAGGTACAAATGCACACAAAATGTTTTACATTATTATTTGCTATTTTCCAAACTCAGAGTGCCAAAAGGGCTTCACTGAACTTTAGCCAATTATTTCAGCTGCCTAATTTTACTGAGTTCCTAAATAGAATCTTAAGAAGACATAATTACTACATACACAGATAACAAGAGATTTGAAAAACAAATAACTTGTGGCTTCAAAAGAAATTAAGGTGACACAATAAAAAGTTAGATGCACAGGGAAACAAATTAGAGTAAGACTCTTCTGGACTTTGAATCCTTCTACATTTGATATGACTTTTCAAACCACACTCCCTCTGCAGTTCTTTTTCAGGTGGGCAGTACGTTTCCTCACTAGGTGAAATAATTGCTGTTCTAAAGATAGAAACAATTGGTGGATTTGATTTTAAAGATTTACTGAAAATTTTTTAAAAATGATAACGGAAAGCATTTGTTAAAAAAAAGAGGTTATTCCCCAGAAAAGGTAATTGTTCATCATCTCTGGCAGGTGACATTTACCTTTGGGAACTCATGAGTGTCTAGGTTCTGTCCCTGAAATCTCTGGCTCCAAAAGTCTCTCTCACTAAGGTGCCAGAGATGATCATGTTGATTAATACCGATTCATGCTAACAAAGCTCACAAGAGACTAATAAAGCCAAAATGGTGAAGTATTCACTTATAGTGAAAAATGTAATTGTCAGATATCCTGGACACTTGCTCTATCCAGTTTGGAAGCCAGTAAATCCAAGGCATAGGCACCTCACAGGCAGGCAAAGATTAGGCCAAATTCACGGCAGATTGCTCAGTGAGCATATCGGAGCAGTCACCACCTAGATGCCAATGGCCTCCAAAATGATCTCTCTAGCCAAGCATTATCCTACCTTCTCCACCACCATCCTCGTCCAAGCTGCCATTGTTCTTTCTCCTGGACAAATACAAAACACTTCTTGCTGTTTTCCCAGCCTCCACACTTTCTCCCTTCCAATTCATTATGCACAATGTGTCCAGAGTAAACCCTTTGTTTGTTTGTTTGTTTTGGAGACAGGGTCTCACTCTGTCAGCCAGGCTGGAGTACAGTACTACAATCATAGCTCACTATAGCCTCAAACTCCAGGGCTCAAGCGATCTTCCCACCTCAGCCTCCCAAGTTGCTGAGATAATGTACAGGTGTGCACTACCATGCCCACTCATTTTTTATTTTTTGTAGAGACAAGGTCTTGCTATGTTGCCCAGGCTGGCTTGGAACTCCTGGCCTCAAGTGATCCTCCTGCCTCAGCCTCCCGAGATGCTAGGCTACAGGTATGAGCCACCATGCCTGGCACAAAAGAAACCTTTTAAAATAGAAAACAGACTGTGGCTCAGCCCTACCTATACCCCCGCTTTATGCTCTGCATTGGTCTATGATAAACACAGGGGACGACTCTTGGCCCTGCTGGGGCCCTGCCCCCTCCATGCACCACTCTCCCTTGTCATCCTCTCACTTCAGCCACGCTGGTCTCCTTTCACTCCTATGAATAAACAAGATCCCTCAACACCTCAGAGATTTTGCACATCTTATTTTCTCTCCTTGAAAATTAATGCACATATTCTGCCCTCCCTCCCCCGATATACATGCCTACCCAGGAACCTGTACATCCTCACCTACATAGGGACACATTCCCCTATGCTAAGCTCCCAGGACACCTTGACCTTCTCCACCAGAGCACTTGAACAGTTTGTAACTACACGTAACTACACATTATGCAGTTATTTAATTTAGATCTCTCTCTCTCTCACTAGACTATAAGAAGCTCCATGAGGGTAGACACTGAGCTCATTTTATTAGCGTGTTCCCCGGTAGTGACTACTCAACAGATATGTTCTTGAATGAATGGTGGCTTCGGGCTTTCAGAATCTATTGCATCCATTGCCAAAAACAGAGATAATTCTGCCAGACAGACACGGGGCTCTGCTGAAGGGGCTCCATCCCCCACATTGTGCACCCCCACCCCTGGGTCACCAGTAATTAGATGGGCATTGTCTACATTCACTTATGTAAATTTTTGTTTCCTACACTTCCATGGCCAAAATAAATCTTCAGATATTAAAAAAGAAATAGCACAAAGTTCAAGACACATTTGGGTAGCAACCCAGCAGAGAAGACTCACGGCAGTGGGTTACTAAGAAACACTGGAAACAAAAAGGAAAACAAATTTCAGCCAAAGGAAGTCCTTGATGAAACAACCCTGGCGAGTGGATACACATACACACACAGACCGAAGCAGTGGCTCTCAGAGGAGGGTGCGTGAGATCCTGGGTTTGCTGCGGGATGCCACCACAACCAGGGGGTCAACAGCAAGGCAGTGTGAAGATCCTAGAAGGAGGCCCCACTCCCTGCCCCTCCTCCGATCGCCAGGGCCTGCCGTGCATGCTTGGCACACAGGAGACCTGGTGTGCACTGAGTGTGGTGCTCTCCCATTTACCTAACAAACCAACAATTAATGGGCATTTCCTAACTCACTGCGTAGAGTGTTTTAAATGGCTCACAGCTGTGGTTAATTTTTACAAGATGTTCTAACATTTCAGTCTTCTTATGTGATAGGGATGAGAATAAAACTGGTGGGAAGAAACCCCATAATACATTTGGCTCTAAATTCATATCTAGTTATGGGGTTACAGAGGGTCAATTTCATTCATCCTTTCAAAATAGTGTGCACTGCAAATAGTGTGCACCTCGTTCTAGGTGGTGTGGATAGGCACTGAACAAGACAAAAGGCCTTTTCAAGGAGATAACATTCTGGAAGGAGACTGACCATAAATACTAAAGTAAAAGATAAAACCCATCAGATGACAATACATGGTATGAAGAAAAGTAAAGCAAGAGAGGGTGACAGAGAATGTGTGTGTGTTGGGGGTGGGAGGTGGGAGTCAACATTTAAATAGGGTGTTCAAGGAAAGCCTCCCTGAGAAATTGCCATATGAGCAAAGATCTGAAGAATGTGGAGAACCATGCAGACATCTCCGGAAGGACAGTTCCAGACAGAGGGACCAGCAAGTGCAAAGGGCCTGAGGCTGAAGCATGGCCTCTCTTGGGGCACATGAGGGAACAGTAATAGGAGGTGAGATCATAGAGGTGAGTGAGGGGTTTCATAGTCCAGCACTAAAGACTGTTGGCTTTGATTCTGAGAGCCATGGAATGCAACTGAGGTGATGCATGCCGCACCCTGCCCTGTGGAATGCTGGAGAGAGGCAGGGACATGATCTGACTGTGTTGAGAATAAACTGAAAAGAAGGCAAGGAGGCAGCTAGGCCAGTGACCAGGCTGCTGGGACAATGCAGATACGAGAGGACAAGGGCTTGGACTAGGTGCAGCAGCACAGGTGCTTCCACAGAGTTGTTGGGGTCTTCACAGAGCTTGAAGCGAAGGCCCTGGAGCTAACTCTCACTTCCCTAAGGGCTGATCTTAGTGATCTTAATGCTCTTCTCACTAACCATGTTTTTTGTTTTAATTAGTACTTTTACAAAAGAAAATTTAGTGGGTTTTAATCTGCTACAGAAGTAATAGATGATCAGGCTGGGTGTGTTGGCTCACGCCTGTAATCCCAGGACTTTGGGAGGCTGAGGCAGGTGAATCACCTGAGGTCAGGAGCTCGAGACCAGCCTGGCCAACATGGTGAAACCCTGTTTCAACTAAAAATGCAAAAATTAGCCGGACGTGGTGGTGTGCCTCTGTAATCCCAGCTGCTCAGGAGGCTGAGGTGGAAGAATTGCTTGAACCCCGGAGGCAGAGGCTGCAATGAGCTGAGATTGTGCCACTGCACTCCAGCCTGGGCAACAGAGCCAGACTCCGTCAAAAAAAAAAAAAACAAAAAACAAAAACAAAAACAATAGATGATCATTATAGAGTGCAAAAGGTCAAGCAAACCAAACCTTTGCATCACATTATAAAAGAACTTAACATACAAGTGCTTCTTATACTGTCACCACCATATATTAGCATTTTAAATCTGTGAAAATAAAAAACTTCTTCCCTAGGTGAGGAGAAAGATCATTCTATACACATGACCATGGTAGTTAATGACTCTATGTAACAAAAGGTTTTCCATTGAAGATCTATTGATATACAGCAGGACAAACACCAAACAGAAGTACTGTATTCTTAAAACCAAGCTTAGGTCAGTATGGTCTAACCCTGAAATCTTTCAGCTGTGCCAGTTTGAGATTAATGAAGAAATGTTTGGCCCATCACTCACAAAACCACACTTTTCTGCACAAAGACTTTCTCTCAGAGACACCCATGATGATAACATAATGTAAAGTAAAATTTAGATATGGTGAAATTCTTAAAAAATGAAATAAAGTACCCTTTTTAGTGTCTGCATTGTTGATTAACATGGGGATTAAAAAAAAAAGGGGAAGCTCAGTGCGCAGAACTGTCGTCATGGAAACCATCCTACTCCAGGGTAGGGGAGCAGCTCTTCATGCTGTCATCAAGCCACCAAGAATCTCATCTGTTTGGGAGACAGAGCCACGTCCTCCCCTAATCAGAACATTGCTGTTTAGTCAAACATGATGACTTGGCCTGGTCTGTAGCTGCAAACAAAATTAAACTGTGATTCTCAACATTTGACTCTTATGGCTGATATGGCATATTTGTTTAGCTTCTCTCGAACAGAGCTACCAACAGATCAGTCACTCATGGTGACTCGGGGAGCATCAGTTGTCCACTAGAGCAGAGCTTTTCAAACTCCGAGATGCACATGAGCTGCTTGCAAGTCCTGTTAAAAAGCAGATTCTTATATAGATAACTCTTATGACAATATTGCCTGTGCTATAATGTACATCTCTCAACTCTTCTGAGCTATTTTAATTCATCCTAATTCATTTTTATTAACATTTTCCAGACATGTGTTTCTTTCTTAGTTTGCTTCTGAAGTATAAAAGATAATAGTGATGAGGTTTTAAAAAAAAAAAAATACTGCTTCTCTATGACAAGGACCCCCAGCAAAGGATCACCTGAGCCTGGGAGATGGAGGCTGCAGTGAGCCCTGATTGTGCCACTGCACTCCAGCCTGGGCAACAGAGTGAGACTCTGTCTCAAAAACAAAACAAAACAAAACAAAACAAAACAAAAGGATCCCCAGCATAAATGTGAGCATGACCTACTTTTTTTGTTTCTCTGAAATCCTAAGATGACCAAAAGAAGAAGTGTAGTGAAAAAAGGCTAAATGTAAGTCAGTAAGCAAAAGAGAGGCTGGTCTAACACCCATGATTGTTCTTATACCTTGGGAATCCTGTAAAACCACAGAGGGAGGGACCCGGCAGAAAGGAAGCCAACAGACAAGAGGCTATAGTGGCAACAACTGCTTGGAGATCTATAAGATAAATCAGGGAGATCACAATCAATTGTTTATAGACTCTGAAAGGACCAACAAGAATTACCATTGAGTTGTGTAAAGAAAAAAAACTATTAGCCAACATCTATTAAGGAGGAAAAACAAAGGTATACACAGCTTGGGGCAAGATTTGAAGAAGCATAACCCCACCTACATACAAAGGCATGTGGCAGAGAGCAGGCCTACTCATTCTGTGTGGCTCCTGTGGCTTGAACCCAAAGGTAAAATAGAAAAGGAGAGGCTGGGCACAGTGGCTGTCACCTGTAATCCCAGCACTTTGGAAAGCCGAGGCAGGCGGATGACCTGAGGTCAGGAGTTTGAGACCAGCCTGGCCAACATGGCGAAACCCCGTCTCGACTAAAAATACAAACATTAGCTGGGCGTGGTGGCAGGTGCCTGTAGTCCAAGCTACTTGGGAGGCTGAGGCAGAAGAATCACTTGAACGTGGAGGGCAGAGGTTGCAGTGAGCTGAGATTGTGCCACCGCACTCCAGCCTGGTAACAGAGAGAGACTCCATCTCAAATAATAATAATAAAAGGAAACGGAGATGGACTTGGGCACAATATAAGAAAATACCTTCCTTTGTTGTTGTTGTTGTTTTTCTTTTTGAGATGGAGTCTTGCCCTGTCACCTGGACTGGAGTGCAGTGTCGCGATCTCAGCTCACTGCAACCTCCACCTCCTGGGTTCAAGTGATTTTCCTGCCTCAGCCTCCCAAGTAGCTGGTATTACAGGGGCATGCCACCAAGCCTGGCTAATTTTTGTATTTTTAGTGGAGATGGGTTTCACCACGTTGACCAGGCTGGTTTCGAACTGCTGACCTGAGGTGATCCGCCCGCCCTGGCCTCCCCAAGTGCTGGGATTACAGGCGTGAGCTACTGTGCCCCACGTCATCTGACAGGTTTTAAAGTGGCAGTAAGAAGTGGCCTGTGTTGCGTGATACACACATACTTTCTAACAAAATACACTTCTCGGACACAGAACTTTTCTTTTTGCAAAGTAAGGAGCTCCCATCATTCCTGAGATAGTCTCCACCTGCCACCCTGTTCCTCTCCAGTACTGTACACTGTAAACATGCCAAGCCGGATGCCACTCCCCAGACAGCTTCACGACTGCAAGCATCACATGGGCTGTGCCTACAACGCTTTTCATTTCTGGGCCATCCCTGCAAACTTGAAAACCCAACCTCCTCTGTGAATCTTGTGCTCTCTCTCCTCCAAGCAGAGTGGCTAGCCTGCTTCTCACCCGCTCAGCGTACTTCTCCCCTGCACCATCTCCCTCTGCTGTAAATATCTAGACTGTCAGGTCTCTCAGGGCAGGACCACATACTATTTCCCTGTGTATCCTCAGTGCTGACCATAGTGACCTGGATACAGCACGCACTGGATGATGGGAGGAAGGAAGAAGAGGGGAGGTGGGTAAAGAGAGAGATGACGATGCCTAAATTATCATCTGCTATGCATACTATAGAAGGAACTCTGATACTGAGAGGAATGTTGATTTGAATGAACTTATTCTACACAGACATGAATTACTGTGGCCTTCATTAAGGCTATTTTATGTATGTTTACAATCCATTTATTGTTATTTAGCTGTTTAGAAACAGTCCCAATATTTTGCTTTTACTCATATATATGTCAGTATTTAGCAGTGTAAATAAAGTCTAAGTTTTTATATTAAAAACCATCTTTCAAAGTTACTGAGACGCCTGCAGAAAATGTGTCCACAGCATTTCACTGCAGTTTGGAATAACTCTGTATCATTAAAAGAAGCACAGGGGCCTCTACTGGCAAAACTACCCAGCAACACTTTATAAGCCTTTATGTTAGAATGCTGAATACCGGAAAGTGAAGTGAGTCTCCAAACTTTCCCTAATTCAGACAAGACTTTACCTTAATTACTAATTAGTACCAATAAGGGAAGATTGATTGATTGATTGATTTTAGACGGAGTTTCACTCTTGTTGCCCAGACTGGAGTGTAGTGGTGTAATCTCGGCTCACTGCAACCTCCACCTCCTGGGTTCAAGTGATTCTCCATCACGCCCGGCTAATTTTGTGTTTTTAGTAGAGATGGGGTTTCTCCATGTTGCTCAGGCTGGTCTTGAACTCCCAACCTCAGGTGATCCACTCGCCTTGGCCTCCCAAAGTGCTGGGATTACAGGCGTGAGCCACCGAGATGGCTGGGAAGTTTTATTTTACCATTTGTTCATTTTCTCACACTCTAACACCCAAGGCAACAACCTACTTCAAGACATGACATGTTTGGGCTCTGTGGTCACTTCCATCAAGGGCCATTTGACTAGGGCTTCTCAGGGGCGTGACACGTAGGCGAATACATCTGGGAACTACAGAGCCATTGCTAACAACGCTCATTACTATTCAGAATGATCACCATCAGGCACATCAGCACCCTTCCCTCTGACAACGGAACCAACACCCGAGCCACAGAGCTGGGCTCTGCTGCTGCATAGGGCACCGCACCGAGTCAGTACCGGCACATCCCGGCCATCCTTGCTGTCTCCCCATTCTTCCCCAACGTGGGGCCTATCAGCACACTGCCAAACTCACCTCCCCAGCAGCCTGGTTCCTTTAGTCCCACTTTCTATCCTGGACTACTGCCCTGAGGGACAACAGAATGGTTTCTGGACTCTTTGGACACCAAGGCCAACCCGGGCTGCCGTAGGGGCAAGGCCTAAAGAAGGAGCCTGCAGCCTCCACACCGTGGGTGGCAGGGTCATGTGCGTGTGAACTGCCAGCCCCGTTTCGTTGTGTTACTACAGAGAGAAACATGGTGGACCTTCTCTAGCATGAGAGCACCATAGTCTAGGAGGAGTGAAGGAAGGTCTTTATTTCATGAGACTTAAAAAAAAAAATAGCTTCAAGATATAGTTTTAGAAACATTAGCAGACATCTTGTGGTCTGACATCAATTCATAAATCAGATCTTAAAACTGATTTTAGCAGATCTTTCCTATAAAATGCTGTATTTATAAAATGGAAAAAAGGCAGGATGGTGCAGCAAATTGGCCAAGCACAGATTGCATATTGACTTCATCTGACACTTTTTTTTTGTTTGTTTGTTTTTGAGATGTAGTCTCGTTCTGTCACCCAGGCTGGAGTTGCAGTGGTGCGATCTCGGCTCACTGCAACCTCCGCCTCCCAGGTTCAAACGATTCTCCTGCCTCAGCCTCCCAAGTAGCTAGGACTACAGGCACATGCCACCATGCTCGGCTAATTTTTTTTTCTTTTTTTTGTATTTTTAGCAGAGAGGAGGTTTTACCATGTTGGCCAGGCTGGTCTCAAACTCCTGGGCTCAGGCAATCCTCCTGCCTCGGCCTCCCAAAGTGCTGGGATTACAGGCATGAGCCACCGTGCGTGGCCCTAGCCCATTTTCTTTTCTTTTTTTTTTTTTTTTTTGAGGCGGAGTCTCGTTCTGTTGCCCAGGCTGGAGTGCAGGGGTGCAATCTTGGCTCACTGCAACCTCTGCTTCCCGGGTTCAAGTGATTCTCCCACCTCCGTCTCCCGAGTAGCTGGGATTACAGGTATGCGCCACCATGCTCTGCTAATTTTTTGTGTATGTGTATTTTTAGGAGAGACGGGGTTTTGCCATATTGGCCAGGCTGGTCTCCAACTCCTGACCTCAAGTGATCTACCCACCTCGGCTTCCCAAAGTGCTGGGATTACAGGCGTGAGCCACCACACCCAGCCTCATCTGACAAGTTTTAAAGTGGCAGTAAGAAGTGGCCTGTGTTCCATGATACAGAATATGAATCTACTTCCAATTGAAAAATATTCATGTATCACCCAACCAGGATGGCTGCAGCAGGAACAAAAGCAAACATGCTGAGAAATAAGATGTCTGGCGGCTACTCTTGATTTGAGGCTGTTTGTACATAGGGTCTAATTTTCAAAATAAAATCTTCTTTGCTTGTTTTGCCAGTTCTTTCTTATATTTGAACAAATTAGAGGGGAAATAAAATGGCAAAATTCAAACTAAATTCTTGCTGCCTCCAAGATTCCTCAGCCATGAGGGAGAAGGATGCTGTTTCTTAGGAAGAATCATCCGGATTCTGAGTATAGGGCAAAGGCCGCCAAATCCTAGGCCCCATTTTGAAGCCTGGTTAACTTATTAGAAAGAATTCACACCTGTAATCCCAGCACTTTGGGAGGCCAAGGCAGGAGGGTCACTTGAGCCTAGGAGTTGAGACCAGCCTGCAACATAGAAAGACCCCTGCCTCTACAAAAAATAAAAAATTAGCCAGGTGTGGTGACACATGCCTTTAGTCCTAACTACCTGGGAGGGTGAGGGAGGAGGATGGCTTGAGCCCAGGAGGTGAAAGCTGCAGTGAACCAAGATCATACCCCTGCACTCCAGCCTGGGCGACAGAGCGAGACCTTGTCTTAAAAAAAAAAAAAAAAAAAAAAAAAAAGATTTACCCAACACTCACTATCCCCACAATAAGCCTGGAGTTCATAACCTGGGAAGAAGAGAGAGGAAAAAGAAAACTCTTGAGAGCTCACTCAGTGCCCACAGTTTCACGTTCACCTTTAGAGTGGCCCCTGGGGAAACAGTAACTGATGGTAATGAGACAGGGCTCAGAGTGCTTGTTAAACTTTCTAAGCTCAGCTCTGCCCAGGGGAGCTTTCCGACCTGCAGAGCCTTCTTTCCACCCTATCCCACGCCACCTTCCACAGGAGAGGCCCCACACTCACCCGTTCTACAGACAAAAGAAACACACACCTGCCCCAAGGAGGGGACTTAACTAGGACAACAGGATTCAATGTTTACCAGGCTAACAAGAAAAATGCTGAACAAGCCAGGAACCAATAACTAAGTGTCAAACAGACCTACAAGGCCCAATGTGGCTTGCTTCACAGGAAGAGGCACACAAGCACCTCTTAGAACCCCTGCATTGAAACACTCCCACAAATTCCCCCAGGATGCAGACGGGAGATGCCCTGCAGTCACTCCTGGCCTCCAGAACTGGGAGGGGCTCAAGCTCTGGCCCAGTGCGAAGGCAAGAGGCCTCTATTCCTGGCTACGAGAATCAATAGAAACTCATGGACTTCTAGAGAGCCTTGCCAAAGATCTCGAAACTCAGGAACCATGTAGGGAACCCTACTGTTCACCACTGTATGTTGCCCTCTGGGCTTGGCAGAAATGTACCTAAGTGCAATACGAAGGGGCGAATGAGAAGCCAAACTGTGGAAAATGAACAGGGGAGCAGCGGCAGTTCTTGGAGTTGGGGAAAAGAGAGAAAACGTGTTTTTTAACATGAAAATGTTTGTCTAGAATTGAGAATGCAAAGAAATGCCCAGAAAGCACTGGCGAGCTGCAGGAGAAGGGTGACAACACAGTCTGTAGCGAGAACAGAGAGTTCGCAGAGCCTGGGCGTGTGCCTGCTTCCATTCCCGCCCACCCACGGTTTCTGGGGCAAACAAATTCTTGGCTGAGCAGGTATGTGTGGGAGGCCTGATTTATTTTCCAACCATTAGAGCTTTGCCCAGAACTACTTAATCAGGATTTTTCAAGGTCATACATTCAAATATGATGTTATAGCCTTACGAAACAAATAACTTTGGGGTCTATGGGGCAGGAGGGTAGGGAGTGACAAGAAGGGGAAGGAGAAATTAACCACTCTCATTTGATCTAGCTTCCCAACCATTCTTGTATCTACTATATATTCTCAGAAAATTGACACACTGGACAAATGCATAGCTCAAAGAAATAATAGCTAATTATAATGCTTACTCTAAAGCAGGCACAATTCTAAATGCTCTGTATATATTGACTTATTTGACCCTCACAAGAATCCTTTGAGGGGGATACTAATATTATTGTCCTGCTTATTTTACAGATGCATGAAGAGGTTAAGTGACTCACCCAAGGACCAACAGCCGGGTGGTGCACCCAGATAGTTTGTGCATTCCCACTCTGCTATACTCCCTCTCTGTGCTCTGCCGTCCTGTCCCTCAAAAGAGCTTGTTTCAGTCATGGTATATCTAATTAATTTTCCCAGTGCGGTAGAGTTTTATTTAAGCTACTTTCTTGAAAGGAATACTATCAGAGCCAGTCTCAACCTCAAAGTACAGATGAGACAGTACCAACCCTGCTGCTTAAAAAGCCATATAATTTTAGGAGGGCTGGAAAAGTCCCAAGGCTCAAACCACAATTCACTCTCACACAGAGCCTGATTAGAAGCAGTTCTAGGCAAAGCTTTGATCCTGTTAAAATGTACAAGCTTTTGGGAGGCGTTCACTTTATGCTGTTATCGCTTTGTAGGAAAAGTTGCATTGTTATCTTTCTAAATACAGTTTAATGATAAGAACTTCAGGTGGTTTCCAGGCATCTGATTCACCTGTCCAGTTCTGACTTGTTCCCTGCTGGGTACCTGGAACTCTCCAGGACCTGGCACATAAATAAGTGCTCAATATTGCCAGCGTGGGTGAACAAACGAATGAATGAATGGCTGTCATTCCTGCAGATGCTAGGTTTAGGGCAAACCTATGACACACGTAGGTATCACAGGGGCAGCCAAGTTAGGCAAAATTATCACATTAAAAGTCTAAATGTGAACAAGTAAATCTCTGCCAGATAGTCACAGCTGAAAGAGACCTCAGGCATGTTTAAGTTGTATATGTAGAGAATGGTCTTTTTAAAGATTATATTTTAAAATGCATATGCAGTAGAGCTAATATACCTAATGAAGAAGGTAATAAATGGCTTAAGAAGGAAGTGATGTCTATGTAATCTCCCCCTAAAATTATACTCTCCCAATAGGTAACGTGCCCTAGGACATCACCTTTTCTCCCAACAGTCTCCTATCCAAGTCCTCTGTGTACTCAAAGTCCTCCCCAAATGCCTTCTTTTCCAGGAAATGTTCCCTGGCTTTCTGGCCAGAAGAGGTCACTCCCCAGTTTGTACTCAAAGGTACTTTGTTCTTTCTTCTTGTACACAATTCATTTTCTGAACTGTAGTTATTTTTCTCATGTGCACTACCAACTTGTCCCTAACTTCTTCCCTGTATTCCACAGGGAACCACACATTCTTCCCAATGTAAACCAAGCATCTAGTAAAAATCAGGCTGTTTTTTAAAAGACTCCTGTGGAAGTGCTCCAAGGATACCACAAACATCTGTTTCTGATGTTCAAATATGTTTTGGATATTTTTTAAGCTTTAATTTAAGAAAACAACCTGAAATGGTTTATATGCAAACTTTTCACGCACTGCAGATCTCTGCCCATGAATGTGATGTGTGCCAATAAACCTGGCCAGGCCGGGCAACCTCGCAGCCCTCACAGGAGGCTGCTCTGCCCGCTCTGTGCTTGCTCACATGTGAACTTCTCCTAAGTGTGACATTGGTGAGGGAAGCTGCAGCCCCAGCTCGGCCCTGTGAGAAATACCTGCCTGCAGAGTCTGCTCTCCTAAAGTTGTTCAAGCAAGCACATGAATACAAAACCACACCCTAGCGTGGGCTTCGATTAAATGCCAGGCAAGGCTCAGGGCCATCTGTACGGCCTTGCTTTCATGGCACCATAAAGTCCTTTGTGATAATATCCCACTTGAGAGAGAGTAAATATTTATTCTAAGAATTAGATGTTTCCTGTATGACTAGATTTATGATAAGGAATGTGAGCAACTGTTTCCTAAGTTCAGTTACAGGGTTTCTCTTACAGCTTTGAAACAAATACTCCCTACCGTCCACGAGCTGAACTAAAATGTATCCTGGGATCCTAAGGCAAGGTATTTAAACCAAACCAAAAACTCTGTTACAGTTTGCAAACAATTTTCTATAAAAACAGACTTTAAAAATATCCTGCATTTAAAGCAAAGTATACAATTTTATTAAAGAAAGAAGATGATGTGAATATAGCCATGATAAGTTAACAACACCTGACTTAAAATGTTTTCTGTCTTCGTAACAGCCTCATTGTTCTTACTGACACGGCGGTAAATAAACTTCATGAACGTAAACTTCAAAGAGTTTATCCTAGTAAGATAGCACTTTATCTGTTTTACATGGTAGAGTTTCATGTAAGATTTCAGTTAATGAAAGGATTCACTGCTTCCCAAAAGTTTGAAAACTTCTCTTAATGTTCCTTAAACATCAGTCTGTAGAATGACTGCAAGACACGTGGAGAAGATGTTTTCATACACGTGTTCCTGGACCATTTTCCTCAGTAATTTCCTTGTAATAGGTACAAAGGTAAGAATCTAAACTTAGGCAAAAAAAAAAAAAAAAAAAAAAAAGAAAGAAAGAAACAAAAGAAACCACTAATCTAATACCACATTCATAGAGTTTATTTAACTCTGTCTTAAAATTTCACTGACAATCAATAGCCAGAGCATCAGTGTGGCTTCTAGAATCTCACTTTATTTAAAATTTGGACAAAGATGATTTTTCTTGCATTCGGCCCCTATTCTGCATGATTTCTCAAAGTCAGCATCAGGGTTTTTCAATATTTGCATGCTCCTTTCAGCACACCCGAGAGTTTGAGAAAAATTATATATATATATTTGAGATGGAGTCTTGCTCTGTTGCCAGGCCGGAGAGCAGTGGTGCGATCTCGGCTCACTGCAACCTCTGCCTCCCGGGTTCAAGTGATTCTCCTGCCTCAGCCTCCCAAGTAGCTGGGACTACAGGCGTGCACCGCCACGCCTGGCTAATTTTTGTATTTTTAATAGAGATGGGGTTTCATCATGTTGACCAGGATGGTCTCGATCTCTTGACGACCTCATGATCTGCCGGCCTCGGCCTCCCAAAGTGCTGGGATTACAGGTGTGAGCCACCGCGCCCGGCTGAGAACCATTAATATTTTTAAAATTTAATTTAAAGTTCTGGGATACACGTGCAAGAGATGCAGGTTGGTTACATAGGTAAACGTGTGCCATGGTGATTTGCTACGCCTATCAACCCATCACCTAGACATTGAGCCCCACATGCATTAGATCTTTTTCCTGATGCTCTCTCCCCCACCCCCAGAGTATGTTATTCCCCTCCCCTGTGTCCATGTGTTCTCACTGCAGAACCACTAATTTTTAACAGTAGTCACTGAATATCTCCTCCCACACTGAGCTACACTTCCCAGGGGCCTCTGCAGTTCTGAACTCTTTACAGTTTAAAAGCAGTTTCCTTGCTTAAAAATATGGAAGTAAAACAGCAGTTGAGCAGAATCACGGATTTTTCAGACAGAAAGATACTCTGAAATGCAACTACTCTATGCTGATTTTTTCAGATAAGGGAAATATATTTAAGAAACAAGAAATATACACAAGATGAAACAGGTTGTTGGCAAAGTGAGAACTCAGTAGCCAGGTTTCCATGGTTTACTAAATAAAGAGATCTAAGTTCAAATTCAGATTCTTCCACTCACTAGCTGTAGGCTCCTGATCCAATCTTATGAGCCCCAATTTCCTTATAAACAGGAATAATACAGTATGTGTGAATATATTATTCCTGTTTATACCCATAAGGATTGTTAAGTAAATTGAATTGAAGACACTTAACTGTCTTCTACAATAGTGCCTGACTCCAAGTAGTAAGCACACAATAAATATTGGTTGTAGTTATAAACAGATTTTTGTTGTGGTTTTAGAAAAAAAGAGGAACATTCCCCAGGTATGAGGTAGACTAACCTGAGACCTTTGTGTTTTGAAGGCAGAGACTGAAGGAATTAGGTGCTGAAGCCCAGAGCTGCAAGTGTGAAGGTTGTGGGCCTGTGGGAACACAGCTGGAAGTGACTCAATCCCTGGGGTTGGTTTCCCCAAAACTGGGAGGGGAAGGGATTAGGGTCCCATGAAGAGAAAAGCCCTGACCCACTCACACACCTGCAGGAGGCAGGATTCCAGATGAAAGTGTTGTCAGAGTGGAGACCTCAGTGAACACAGGCTTGGGGGCACTCTGCAGAAACCCCCCGCAAAGCACTAACAGAGGTTCCCTTCTGAGAGGACGCCAGGGGACTGGGCCAGGGACATGAACAGAGCAACCACAAATAGAGGGGGGTCAGGAGTCCCTCTTCCCCTCTGGCGGAGGGAGGGATCCCAACAACGAGAGTGGGTTTCCCACACACTCTGAAAAGCGGGAACCCTCATCAGATTCGATTTGATTCAGAAAAATGATTTAAATCAGGTTTAGCCTAAGGTCACGCAGCTAGTAACAGCAGAGCAAGGATTCAAAGCCAAGTCTGTCTGACTCCAAAGCCCTCACTCCTGTTGCCCATGCTGCCTCTGTGTGAGCAAACTTGTTCAAGCATGAGTTCCACCAACTATAGATTACCAGTAGTGTCTTCTCAGGTGGAGTTCAGTATGTAGTTTTTCAATTAAAAATATTTTCTAATTAAAAAGTTTTTGGTTTTTGGAAGGACTATTTGGATGGGCTCTAGACCAAGGGTTTGTATTTACAATGGCTTCCCTCTATTAAAGTTAGGAGAAAAGACTCTACGGTGAAGATTCTGTATTTTTAAAAATGCAGTGGTAAATAAAATTTATAGTAGTCCAGTGGTTTGGACTGAGCTCCTGCATTAGGCCCCAGAGACCAAACCAAAATGGAGTCGCTCAGGCTGAAATCCCAAGCCACCAAGTCAAAACTAAGTTGTTCCAAGAAATCAGGAGAGAGAGAGAGATAAGAGCCAAATCTCCAAAAAGGCCAGTTTTAGCTGGCATGATAAGGAAGTCCCCTCTGCTTTAACCTTTGTAAGGAAAACAACTTTGAAATGACGAATAACTTTTTGTTCACTGTTTTCTTCAGCCCTTTTCTGCCTATAAAACCAACCTCCTCTGCTCGGCTCATCGTAACACCCACTGTATTTTATAGAATGAGTTGTTGCTGTACTTTAGAACAGCAAATAAAAGCCAATTAGATCTTTAAGCTAATTTTGTGGCATTTTGTTTTTTTGACAGCGGGTCAGTCTTCAGTACCTCCAGAGATATGTTTAAACCAGATACAAGAAACAAATTTCTAAAGAAATGAATCCACCTGAGTAAAAGAAGGATGGTCATACTTCTAGGTGTCCTCGTTCAGATGAAGTACTGGCAGTAACTCAGGCAACCAGCCAGTTACGCTGGTGAACAATGCTGGCCCTCCACATACCTCGGTTTTTAGTGGACAATCTGATAGAAACAAGAGTCCTGTTATATCCAGATGGGGGGGCCTTGACAAAGAATCTCTGAGGGACTAATCTATTTGATGTAAGCCAAAGAACTTTTTCATTTTCAAATTACAGCTATTAACAAATGTCAGATTTATACAAATGAACTTAATGCCACATCCCCCCAAAAATGGTTTGAAATTAAGATATATTTTCTAGTTGTGAGATGAATGACTTGAGCATGTGTGAAAAGATCCTAAAAGGATTCCTACTTGTACTGCTAGAGGTGAATGCCAAAAGTGAAAGGCCACAACATCCCAATGGGTGAGGGGATTCTTGTGGGCTTCTTGCCTAGGACAAAGACTTCAGCAGGGTTACCTATACTAAAGACTTGCTGGTAAGCGAACAGCACTCCCACTGTGTAGGAGCTTCTGGGAAATGCAGAGCCTCAGGGCTCCATCCCAGAGCCACTAAATCAGAATCTTTTAACAAGATGCCCCAGGGTTCTCCATGCATGGTAAAGTTTGAGAAGCACTGCACTTCAGTACCTTACTTAAGTAAATGCAGATGCACTGTGCTTAAGTGTGATCAGTTTTCTGTTCTGTGATTTCAATCATCTATCAGAGCTTTCTTATAAACTAAATGTTCCTTAAATATTTCCAAGGAAGAGACCGGCTATTACTCTCCCTGGAAAAATGAGCTGATGTTCATCAATCTATAAAACACTGACTCCACATAAGCTGTGTCACAGGCAATAATTTCCTTGATATATATTAGTACCATCAATGCTTTATTTTTATTTTTTTGTTTCTGATTGTCCCCAAATGACAGAAACTCTTAGAATTTTAAAAAAAATCCTAAACTAAAAAAAAAAAAATTAGAAATTCTATTTCACCTTTTACCACCATTTCTCCTTTTATATCAAGTAATCAATGGTGGGTTAATGACTTCTTAAATATATTAATAAGGAGTTGTAGATGAATAAAATCTATAAAACAGAAACATACTTTGATAACAAAATCGTATCTTCCAATCACCTCAAGCTTCTTGCAATTTTTCTATGTCTAAATCAGATTTCTAAACCAGACCCTCCTTAGAACAAGAGACAAACTTTATTTTCTCTAGTCTCAGATTCCCAGGGTGGCTGTAAGTAAAGGGGAAGAATACTTAGGGTTTACTATTTAGATAAAACTTACAGATATTTAACAAAAATAGAATACCTTCTCCAACCACAAAAGTTTAAAAAGTCTCAATTATAGGAAAATTCTGTACTTTCAAATTCCAAACAAATTTTAAGTTATGTTTAGGTGTGTATGAACTGGGGACACCAAAAGAGGACAACTGGATTATCTAAATAAATAAATATTACCACAAACAATAAAGGGAGTACTTGAGTGCACATTTACTTTAAAAAGTAGCTTTATCGGCCAGGTGCAGTGGCTCACACCTGTAATCCCAGCACTTTGGGAGGCCGTGGTGGGCAGATCCCCTGAGGTCAGGAGTTTGAGACCAGCCTGGCCAACATAATGTAACCCCATCTCTACTAAAAACACAAAAATTAGCCAGGTGTGGTGATGCACACCTGTAGTCTCAGCTACTCAGGAGGCTGAGGCAGAAGAATCACTTGAACCCAGGAGGCAGAGGTTGCAGTGAGCCGAGATCACACCATTGTACTCCAGCCTGGGTGACAGGGTAAGACTCTGTCTCAAAAAAAAAAAAAAGTAGCTTTATCAAAGTGAAGACTTGTGAACTATACTACACTGAAAACTGAAGTATCCCATTCAATAAAAATATTAATGAGTCACTCCTATATGGTAATGTGGCATATTATCTTGGTGTCCCCAAGGAATCATGCCTACTGGTGATCACACCCATGGTCGTGCCCTCCCACACCAACTCTGGACTGGACCAGTGGGACATTAGAAAGCATGATGCAAGCAGAAGCTTCATGAATGCTTGCATACTAGGTGAGACACGTCCAATAAAAGTATCTCTCAGAATATCTAGTGATATTCAGCTGCCCTATTAAAAAGACTAAGCAAGCCATGTAGATAGAGAGGTCAAAACCTCTCCACTATCCCCATTAAGGTGCTGGACATGTGAACTGTCTTGGATATTTCAGCCCCAGTCACTATCTTACTGTAACCACTCTAGATAATCAGAGAGACCAGCAGAAGAACCATCCACCTGAGCCCTAGCCAACTCACAGACTAATGAGCAAATAAAATGATAGTTGTATGAATGTGCTAAGTTTTAGGGTGGTGTGTTATATAGTAATAGACAATCCAAACAACTAGGAAACGGTATCTGCCTTAGAATGCAAGAGACTTCAAATAAGTCTAGGTTTATTTAGATTTTTAAATTGTTTTGTAGATTTTTTTTCTACTTTCTGTTTATGACCTACAAAAGATAAGCTCATACTTAAGAGAACATTAAATGGTCTAAGTAGGGAGTCATTATAATCTACTTGAAATAATGCTGCATTTTACATTAGTACAGCATTTTCTATCTATTATGGCTTATCAAATGCACACTAACTTCTAAGGCAGAGATTCTTAATTTGGGGGGAGCAGGGGAGAATTCCCTCTGAGAATCCAAAAAAAAAAAAAAAAAAAGATAATGGTCCCAGAAACACATAACTACATATTTTTTTAAATTTATTTTTATTTTTTGTTTTTTTTAAGAGATAGGGTCTGGCTATGTTGTCCAGGCTCATCTTGAACTCTTGGGCTCAAGCAATACTCCCACTTCAGCCTCCCAAGTAGCTGGGACTATAGATGTGCACCACCATTCTTAGCTTTATATATGTAGTTTTAAGGAAGACCATCTATGAACGCCAGGTTAAGAATCTATGTTTTCTAGGGAAACAGGTCTTACTAGCCTAGTAACACTGATAAGTAAACAGAATTCTCTGGAAAATGACCTACCTAAGCTTATACAGCTAGTAATTGATAGGACCAGCAATCTAGTCTGTCAGAGGATATACCACGAAACTCTTCTTTCTAACTTTAGTTTACAGTCAAAATGGGATTGCTGAACCTGGGAAAAGAATAAATGCTTCCCAATTTCCTATTTAAACAGTGTAAGAATTGGGGGTGGCATTTGCAGGTGGGAGAAGAAGGGCAAACTTGTTAGTTTACTAGTGTGAGCGGTAGATTTTTATGCCAACTGGAATCACTGAGATTAACCTTATGGACGGACTGTAGACTGGAGATTAAAGTCCACACTTGAATTTGGACGATACAATGCGCAACAAGCACAAAACATTCCATTATTTTTTCAATGGTTTACTCATACTTGATCCTCTTATTCCCTATCTACTTCAAATTACTTAGAAAAATCTGTATATACACAATATGAGAGAGCTTCTTTATATTATTTTTAATTTTTTGTTGCTGTTGTTGAGACAGAGTCCCGCTCTGTTGCCCAGGCTGGAGTACAAAACATTGCACATATTTTTTTCAATGGTTTACTCATACTTGATGAGAGAGCTTCTATTATATTTAATTTTTTGTTGTTGTTGCTGAGACAGAGTCTCGCTCTGTTGCCCAGGCTGGAGTGCAGTGGCGTGATCTTGGCTTACTGCAACCTCCGCCTCTCAGGTTCATGCAATTCTCCTGCCTCAGCCTCCCGAGTAGCTGGGATTACAGGCGCATACCACCATGCCCAGCTAATTTTTGTATTTTTAGTAGAGACGATGTTTCACCACATTGGTCAGGATGGTCTTGAACTCCTAACCTCAAATGATCCACCTACCTCAGCCTCCCAAAGTACTAGAATTACACACATGAACTACCACACCTGGCCTATATTTGAATATTTAACAATTAAGCTGAAAAGCTTCTTGATGACATGTCTTTAGAGATGATTACCAAGTTACATCTTCCCCTTTTCCATATCTGTGGGAAATATACCCAACACAGTGCTACAGACTACCAAAGCTGGAGTCCTGGTGCACTTCCTCATTTCTGACCTGACAGCTACCACACTTGGACCAAAGACAGTAGGCCATCTGAGAACCCACACAGGCACTTGGCAAGTCTATAAAATGACTTGCAGACCAGTGGGGATATCCATCTCCAATCTCAGCCTTTGACTGGAAAATTCCAATGTACAACAAGTTTTTGAAAAGATAAAAAATATATATTTTTTACTATTTCTCTGCCTCTCTTGCCTCCATCTCCACTCATTCAAGCTTTACCCACTTTTCTGCTTTCTGCACAACTGCCACCTTTTGCATTAAAACTTTCCATAAACCATACCTTGCCGAGCGCAATCTCTGGGAGAAAGAAGTGAACTCCCACAGCACTCCATCTTTGCTGCTCCAACAGTGCCATCATTTTCCACCTTACACGGTTTTTTTGGCTTTGTTTTGAAGACAGGGTCTCGCTCTGTTGCCCAGGCCATAGTGCAGGGGAGTGATCTCGGCTCACTGCAGCTTTTAACTCCCGAGCTCAAGCAATCCTCCCACCTCAACTTCCCGAGTAGCTGGGACCACCAGCATGTGCCACCATGACCGGCTATTTTTTAAAAAAATTTTTGTAGAGATGGGGTCTCACTATATTGCCCAGGCTGGTCTTGAACTCCTGGGCTCAAGCAATCCTCCCACCTCAGCCTTCCTAACCGCTGGGATTACAGGTGTGAGCCACCACACCTCGCCTCTACCTTACACAGTTTTATTTCTTCTTTAAGCAACATGAACATAGGATTTGTGTGGTTTCATCTTTCTTCTAGTGCCTAGCATCCTGCACATACACTATGTGTGTCTGTGTGTCTGTGCATATAGCCTGGAAAAGCATGTAGACACACACCCAAATTTACCAAGCACTACTATGCCCAGGCACTATCTCTTACCTACACTGTTGCAAAAATCATCCATCTTCACAAAGTCTCCTTCAAGTAGTCATTATCATCATTCCCATTTTGCAGAATAGCAAACTGAAATTTAGAGAGGTTAATACTTGGCCAAAATCACAGAGATAGTAAATGGAAGAGCTGAGACTGAAATCCAAGCCTGACCGATTAAGAGCCAAGGCACTTAATAATAAATTTAATACCCATTCAATATGTCATTTAGTGAACAGCATTTCTATACAAGGTACTAGAATGAGAACTGTTAGGAATGAAGATAGCCCAAGGTCAACAACTATAATATAACTATACGACAAAGGAGAAAGAGCAAAGTCCAAGAAAAGAGTGCATAACTATTCACAATAGCAAAGACTTGGAACCAACCCAAATGTCCAACAATGATAGACTGGATTAAGAAAATGTGGCACAATACACCATGGAATACTATGCAGCCATAAAAAATGATGAGTTCCTGTCCTTTGTAGGGACATGGATGAAATTGGAAATCATCATTCTCAGTAAACTATCGCAAGGACAAAAAACCAAACACCGCATATTCTCACTCATAGGTGGGAATTGAACAATGAGAACACATGGACACAGGAAGGGGAACATCACACTCTGGGGACTGTTGTGGGGTGGGGGGGAGGGGAGGGATAGCATTGAGAGATATACCTAATGCTAGAAGACGAGTTAGTGGGTGCAGCGCACCAGCATGGCACATGTATACATATGTAACTAACCTGCACATTGTGCACATGTACCCTAAAACTTAAAGTATAATAATTTAAAAAAAAAAAGAGTGCATAAATGCTAAGGATGCTCACAGGAGTATGAGATCACTTTTTGGGGGAATGGAGGTAGAGGGGGTAGGAGTAAAGATAATCACGAAAAAGATGGCACTGAGTTGCAGCTTGGATTTGAACAAGCAGAAATGAGAGGTAATAATATGTTAAAGATTAAACTGGGCTCACTTTAGTATTCTTCCCAAAGCAGCAAAGTGGGCTAATAAATTACGTTCAGTTATATTATCCTTGATAGCAAAGACAATTTCATATACTTGTTTTTTATGCAACATTCATTCTGGAAACATCCAGTAAATATTTACTGATTGAGAAAGGAGGAGAAAAGGGGGCAAGGTGGGTGAATAAGAAATATTAAATATTTCTTTGAATACTTAATTAGTTCAAACACACAGTTTGTTCCACATGCAGTCTGGTTTTACAATATATGTGAATTAAATCCTTCTAGTCACTAACAATCTTTCACTAAGTTGTATGTATTCTCTGCCCATAATACTGGAAGAATCTAGGTGAAAAAAAAAATTGCCCAGTTTTTTTTCTCTGCCCAATTTTAAATCTTTATGTGTCCAGCAATGTCTGCATTCAAAGTGATTAGGCCAAATCACTGTCTTATCAGTTTTACTCCCAAAACTAAGTACAAATCCATTTTAATCTATTTATCTGTACATCAAAAGATTTTTCTCTAGAAAATACTTTTTTTTTTTTTTTTTTTTTTTGAGACAAGTCTCGCTGTGTCACCCAGGCTGGAGTGCAGTGGCATGATCTCAGCTCACTGTAACCTCTCCCTCCTGGGTTCATGCAATTGTCCTGCCTCAGCCTTCCGAGTAGCTGGGATTACAAGCATGCACCACCACACCCAGCTAATTTCTGTATTTTTAGTAGAGACGGGGTTTCACCGTGTTGGTCAGGCTGGTCTCGAACTCCTGGCCTCAAGTGATCCACCCACCTTGGTCTCCCAAAGTGCTGGGATTACAGGTGTGAGCCACTGCATCTGGCCTACATTTGTATTTTAAAAAGGTAAAATTAACAAAAGGTGCCCATCTACGTAAAAGAGAAGAGTCAAAAGGAACCATCTACCTGCAAGGCAGCATGAATAAAAATGTAAAGGCAAACTTAACTGTTACAATAACATATCAGCTCTGAGTCTAAAGGAAAACGGGTGTTTGTCTAAGAAATGTGCTAGAGAGAACCAGCCAGTTTTAATGTGCCTTAAGCAATGAAAACCTGTTTCCTCCTTTCCTTCTTGTCCTTTTGAAAAGACAACATGTCACAGGGAGACGTTTGTCTAACAGCATCCATCCTGGTGACAAATGTTTGCCAAGGGTGGGGAGAGAGGAGGGAGGAAAGAAAGAAAAAGAGAAGGAAGACGCCATCTGCTGACGAAAGAGAAAAGAAGAGGAGGAGGAATTGGAAGGCGCCACTTCCGGGTCCGTGTCTGAGAAATACAACGTATCACCATAAGGCAGACTTCTACTCAATATAAGGAAGAACTTTATAATAATCGGAGGAATTCAAAGGCAGAATTGATCAGGGACCAAAGTTCAAGTACGGGGTGGCGAGGTCTCCTCAGGCAGAATAATCTTTCGCAAGCTTCTCCCTCTTGAAGGAAGAACGGCCCCAGTTCACGTAGAAGAAAATACTGTGCTTATTATTTTTCTCTAATTCTTACATGTTTCAAATAGTCTCTATCTTGATAATTCACGATTCAAAGGACTGAGACTGAAACATCAAATAAGCAAGCACACAAATTTGCCTGACACCACCTGCCCCCACCCCTAGTCCCTGGGCCTTATTTCTGGGCTTGCTGCTGGGCTCTCCAAGGGCAGCTGGCTGCATGAGCACGGATGGGGCCCACATGGCAGGCAAAGCACTGGAAATTGATGCCAGCACCCCGCTGCTGCCTCTCAGTCAGCAACTGGCCAAAGCTGATGTGTAAGTGACCCATGTGGGCTAACACCGAGGCCTGGTCCTTACACTGGCTCCCAGAGTGTCCAGCAAAGTTAGGCTCCAATTGTTTCCCTATCTCGCTTCCCTTAAAATGTTTCTTTCACCTTCCAAACAGATAACATACATCTCTGTCTCAGCGGAACTCAATCCAAGAAAACACCTCACACCATGATGATATAAAGATGACATAATCTACAAATCATTGAAGATTCTCATCTTGGTTTCTTAGATTTTCTAGCCACATATTTTAGACTCAGTTTTGTCACACAGTAACACAAAATATACAGGTATTTATACAACAAAATATTAATATAAAACAAGTTATCAATCCCATGTTTGTGAAGACTAGAGAGTCCACTAGACTCATAAAAGGAATGATGAAGAATACTATCATTTCTTTCAGTTTTTTCAATTCTGAGAGCGAGTGACTTTGAAGTCAAAAAGACAAAAATCACTGCAGTATAACGAAAAGAAATTCTAAAGCACTATTTTGTTATGTGGAGAAGTTCACTTTCACAATTACTAAAGGCTTACTGTGTGTTTCAGACGCTGTGCTTGGTCCTACCTAAAATACAAAATCAAGACCACCCAGGCCCTGCTCTAAGGAAGTCACTCTCTAGAAAGGGACAGAGACATGTAAGTAAATAATTCCACTCGAGTGTAGTAAGTGCAATCATTCAACCTTGGACAAAGACACTAGACGAAGGTCTGTCTGTAGGGGGAAAGGTCAAAAAAGGTTTTGTCATTTAGTATCATGTGAACAAGGTTCCCAAGGATGCCTGTAAGAGCTGACTGGGGACTCCAGGAGCGAGAGGGGACACACGGGGTAGAGACTCAGCCTGGGAGGAAGCAGAAGGGTGAAGCAGCTGTGTGCATTCATCTCTCCCTGGCTTCAGTTCAACAGATGGAAAATTAATAGGCATATGAAAATAAATAATTTTTTCTTCTAGATTATAAGATCCTCATGCTACATCAATAATTACTTACTTGACAAAAGTCAGAGACATTTTCTGTCTCAGAAAGAGCCTCTAAAATGCTGTGCCCTCATGAGTCACCCTGGTAGCATAAATCAGAGAAAAACTATCTGACTCAAATTACAGTTACTGTAAAAGTTCATTATTACTTACTAAAAGCCCTCAGGTCTACAGCCATTGGTGGGGGAAAAGCCTCCTATTTTTAGAAATAAGACTTATTTTCTCATCTTCTGCATGTTTGGTTTAATTTCAACTTATTCTTGGAGTTTCAACAGACATTGATGGCTATGGTCCAGTTGCTGAGGCAAATCTCTCTTTAACTCTATGGGAGGTGAGAGGCTCCAACGGGGACCAGACTTTGGAAACTGCACACCATCAAGGGTTTGCCATTAGAGGACTTCTCTTGTCTAACAGAAACAGGGCAATGCTACAACCTTGTGATTCTTTTCCTTCTTCTAGGCTATCAGGAAGAAAACTGAATATCCTTACATTGTGAGGTCAGATGTATGGCTTTCATTCTGAATGCAGTAACTTCAAATGTAGACACGTGAACAGAAAGCTTTGTAACAGAAAAACAGCATTGTTTCGTTAGATGACTATAGATAGTATTTCATAAAATACAAGAAAAACACTCAAAATTAGCTCCAAAAAATTTATGAAAGGTGATATTCTGATATTCAATAAAACAGAACCTCTCACAACAATAAAATGAACCAATTTCATATACCAATCAATAAGCAAGGGTCTACTAACTTCACCAAGAAAGAGAAAAAAACCTAAGTTAAAGCAAAATAATTTGGATCTTAAGGACGTCAATAACATGGGCCTTGCAGAAAGTTCCAAAAAACATGCTTTCATACCTTTAACTCTATGAAAAACAAACAAGCGTTACCTCCTGCAGCTAATGAGCACTGACAGGCTCAAGGTAGTCGCCATGCTATGAAATATGGCGATAGCTACAATGTCATCTGTTTAGTTGTTCATCAGTTCATTGCTTAGGAGCCACTCAGAAGCAGCTGGGCGCAGTGGCTCATGCTTGTAATCCCAACACTTTGGGAGGCCGAGGCAGAAGGACAGCTTGAGTCCAGGACTTGGAGATCAGCCTGAACAACACAGAGAGACCCTGTCGTTACCAATAAAAAAAATTAGGCGGTCGTGGTGGTGCACACCTGTGGGAATTTGCTGTGCTTGTGGCCAATTAAGTGTTCCACTCTGAGGACAAAAATGAATGAACCTGGGAGTCTAAGATGGGAGGATCGCTTGAACCTGGGAGGTCGAGGTTACAGTGAGCCGTGATTGCACCACCGCACTTCCTACATTCTTTTGCAATAGGAGCTTATTTTAAGTCATTCTTAGACACACAAATAAGTTAATTTTGGGGGGCAGTCTTGATCTGGATTCTTGCTTTCCTCTGCAGCAGTCCTGTTATTAAGCACCATCTATACCCCGGGCACTCTTTCTTTTGCACATTTTACCCATCCCAAACCTTGGCAGGAAATCCAACAGCAATGCTTTCACTCTTATCCCATCCTAATCTCAAGATATTAGTATGAAAGTCTTGAAAGTAAGGAACTAACTCAAGTGATTTCCACTTCAGATTGACTAATGGCACACTGAATGGCTCCAGCATACTCACTTACTGGCTTCTGGCAAGTGACTTAACCTTCCTTAGTTTCTTCAACCAGCAAATGAGAAGGCAGAACTAGATGACCTCAAAGGGCCTCTCAAGCATCAAAGTTTTGCTTCTGTGAAATACGTATGAGCAAGCACACTCAAGTGTAGACAATATAGATTGGCAAATAAAAGCAAGTAGGACACCAAGAAAAGTCCCAGACTCTCAGATTCAAATCTAGCGTCTTCTCAGGAACTCAACCTACTCACACAACTATTTCCGAGAGCACTGTTAACTGCTTGTCAGAAAATTCACGTAGTAGTTCCACGGGTCATCACATAAAAAAAAAAAAAAAGATTTGATTTCCATGTTTAAGTCAGTTTCAGAAACTGGGTTAAATAAAGTTAAACAGATTTCTCAACATCCTAGACTTTTACAGTGCTAAGAGGGCATGTGAGTTTCTAGGAGAGGTATTACAACACAGCATTTTCCCAAACTTAGTTGCCACAGCATCCTTTTTCATAGGGCAAGTCCTGCAGATC
The DNA here is from genome assembly GCF_029281585.2 of Gorilla gorilla gorilla. Lineage (NCBI taxonomy): Eukaryota > Metazoa > Chordata > Mammalia > Primates > Hominidae > Gorilla > Gorilla gorilla. The sequence continues at coordinate 140,096,131 of NC_073230.2, forward strand.
TTGTGTTCCCGGGAACAACTGGGAGTTTGCTGTGCTTGTGGCCAATTAAGTGTTCCACTCTGAGGACAAAAATGAATGGACTTGAAGGGTCACTCAGGGCCCCACCAGAAGGAGCCTTGGCTGCAGATCAAGACCCTCGACTCCACTGCAGGTTCTGCTGCCAGCTACTTGTTTGCACTGGGCCCCATTTAGCCACCTCCCCAGACCTGCTGGGCCCCACTGGCCTTCCAGGCATCCGCTGCCAGCTTCCTTCCCCAACACCCAGCCTCCCAGGCCCCAGCAGCACAGCACGGGGCCATCCTAGGTCTCTGTTCTCCTCTGACTAAACTTTGCAGAAACACTGGCTGCAGTGGCTGCTCCCATGTCACAATCTGAACAATTTATGGCCTTAATTCCACTATCATCCTAATTTCTACATAATCATATAATAAATATTGGTAACATTTTGGAATTATTGCATAGAGAATTCTAAAAAAAAAAAAAAATTCCTAATTGTCTTGAAATGTTCTCCAATGTAGATATAACGAAAGAAAATGAACCACAGTCTCTCTTCCAACTATTTTCTTTTCACAGAACTCTCCTAATTAGCGAACTACAATTAATACTAGAAATTAGAGGAACCACGTGGGATTCTTTGAAACAAAAAAAAAAGCTTTTCTGATAAGTATTACTGACTGAAATACAGTTAACATGTTTGTCACTTTCAAAAAGCCACAAATGAATTTCTCTGAAAAACCCAACATCTTTATTAAAAAAAAAAAAAAATCCACAAAATTGGGGCTCTGCCAAAACGTGAATGTTGCAAAACCATGTGTCACATGCCCTCCTTCAGTTTCATGTTAATCACTACAGCAAGGATTAAACTTTTGGAGACTGGAATTCAGAAAGGTCAGACAGGGATTCAAATGCTGTCCTAGCTGGCTGGGAAGTACTGAGGCAAGTTACTTAATTTTTCTTTAATCCCAGTCCCGTAAGCCATTAAAGGAAAACAGAAATACCTAGCTCACAGGATGGTTAAGTTTTAAGTAACATCAAGCTGAACTTGCCTAGCAGATTGGAACCTACATTAATTAGAATTAGGTTTGGCTCAGGGTGGCAGGAAACCCAAATATCAGTGGCTTAAACAAGAGAAGTTTCCTTCTCAGGGAAGTGCCCAGGAAGGTTAGCATGGCAGTCCACCCACGTGTGACCTCAACCTCATGGTCCAAGATGGTGGCTTCCACATTCCAGACAGAACGGGAAAGGGACGGAGAAGAAACGGCAAAGCAGGAAGACACACTGTCCCTTAAGGAAGGTTCCTGGAAGGGCCCACGTGGTAACTCACCTCCCACTGACCAGAATTTAGTCACATGACCATATAGCTGCCACGGCCCCACCTATGAAGTAGGTCTCAGGTTGCTATATAAAGGGGGAGTATGGACACTGGCGGCCAACCAGCAGGCTCTGCCACAAAACCCAGTAATGGCTCATCTCCTATCTCCAGTGGCTTCAGCTTCCAGGAGGAGTAACATTCAGCCTGTAGGCACTGGTACAGCAAGCCAGTTATTTGAGCTGGCATCCGCCCTGAATGACTGGATTCCCATGCTGTCCTAGTAGTTAAATATTTTGCAAATTACCCTTGCCTTTGGGAAGCTCTGCCTTACATTTCCACAACAAACAAGATTTCCTTAATAGCACATGCTGTTTGGGACGTACATTTTTCCCAAACTAATTAGTTTTCTTTCCTGAAAAGGTACAGAGCCCAGCAACTTGCTTTAACAGAAAAATTAATTTTGCTGAATTACAGGGTTCAGTTTTCAAAAAGGAACACTTCACTGTTAACTCTACAGGCACTCCATCTTGATGCTGCTGTCTCCTGGACGCACAAGTACGGAGGCGTGGTGGTGGAAGAAAGCCACTCTGTCTCCACTGTCTACGTCCCCACCCTGCTGTCCTTCCCACCTCTTCCTCACTGACAGTACCTGTCAGCCAAGGATGGGGGAGGAGAAAGAGCAGTGTGGACTTTTAAGAGAACCTTCAATGCCCATGTGGCTTATCTGTGAGCAGGCTGTGCCGAATAAGCCACAATGCGTCACAATTCGACTTAAACTCAGTTAACGCTAAGATTCATTTTCTTTTCTTTTTTGAGATGGAGTCTTGCTCTGTCGCCCTCAGGCTGTCCTCAGGCTGGAGTGCAGTGGTGCAATCTTGGCTCACTGCAAGCTCTGCCTCCCGGGTTCATGCCATTCTCCTGCCTCAGACCGGTGCTAAAGCAGGGTGACCCAGACCTAAAATAATTTCTTTTCAATCTCATCTTTCTGTTCTAATTATTTCCAAGAGTTTCAGTCAGCATTTCCTAAGTTGTGTTCTACAAGTGTTAAAAAGGGTTGTATTTAAAAAAAAAAAAAATCAGTACTAGAAATACCTTTTTCCTAAAACGTATTACATTTATGTAAGAAAAACAGTTTTAAAGCTTTAATTGTTGCAGAATAGCCAGAAGCTGGGCCAGCGTCAGGAGAAGGTGTGCCCAGCGGCCTCGTGCGGGTTTACGCTCTGGCCACAAGAAGCCAGCCCTACGCTCTCACTCAACTGTGCAATCCTTTCTGTCCTATGTGACCCTAGTTTCCTAAGTGACCTATTCTGCATCCTGCACATTTTAAGAATGTGTTTTATTTCTCCTTCATTATTTGACTGATTTTTTATACTACTAAAACAAGCATATATTTACAAAGTATATGAAGCAACACGTATACGGTGAAAGTCAATCTTTTTCACCAGTCTTCTTGTACTGTTTCCATTCCCAGAGCAAAGTATTCTGTTTCTTGTGAATCGTTCTAGATTATGTATTTCCTAACCATAAAAGGTGGCATAAATACATGCTGTTTTGCACACAATACAGAATGCATTTCCAATATTCTAATTTTTTATCATTTTACAAAGCTTCAGTGTAATCATCAGCACTTGCTGTAACTAATGTTACTAAACGCTCTGGAGCCGAAATTGAACAGCAGCATTTACCGTTATATACAGGTGCTGTTTAACTATGTATGGACCTCACCAATTATCAGTAAGAGTCCAACCCTGAAAAGCTATTGGCACCAATTTTCTTTCCCACAATTAACTTACTATAGAACACTAATTCTCAACAGACAGCTGGAAGACATGTCTTCTGAGAAAAGCATCAGAACTTCAAGTGGGAAGGGAATGAAGATGCAAGCTCTCCATCCAATCACAGAAATTTCACGATGTCCTCCCTGGGAGTTATCGCTTCTCCCATCTCTCTCCTGTGGAAAGTCACTGCATTTAACGACAGATGTAACTGAACCAAGTGCAGCACTGTGTAACAGAGCCTTCTGCAACAATGGAGATGTCCCCATCCATGCTATCCAACACCAGAGCTACCAGCCACAAGGGACTAAGGAGTACTTCACATCTAGTACAACTGAGGAATGTTTCAATTTAATTTAAAATACGGATTCAAATGTAAATAGCCACATGTGCCTAGTGGTCACTGAATTGTGGGAAGTCAGAAAAAGATATCAACTCTTCTTATAAAACAGAGGAATAACAGGAACTGTGTATGAATATATAGGGTAAGCCTAGCAGATTACGCCCAAGTACATCTCCTAAGAATTGTCTTTCTTAACATATGCAAGGCTGAGTGGACCAGTTCCAAAAATAATTTGTTTAGTTAAAGTTGGAACAAGCATCAAGTTATGTTGCAATTACCTCTAAAATTTGAAATTAAAATAATTTTAATTTACCCAAACTCTATGTTTGATTATGCATTCTGTTTTACATTTTTCCTGGCATGACGTTGCATGTGGATCACACTAAATTAACAGTTTCCCTGTTAGGCGAAAAAAACAAACTGCAGAACGGTATGTACATTGTTATGCCAACCATGTCAGTGTATATGTTTGTATAGGAATAGAATTCCTCTAGAACACTGCTGTCTAACAGGACACTTTGTAAGAATGGAAACGTTCTATGTCTGCACTGCTCATCACGGCAGCCACCAGCCACATGTGGCCATGGCACACTTGAAATATGGCTAGTGTGACTGAGGAACTCAATGGTTAACTATATTTCATTTTAATTAATTTAAATGCAAACAGCCACAAGTGGCTAATGACTACCTTATGAGATGGTGCGAGAAGACTAAACAAACCCCAAACTTAAAATGGCTACCTCCCAGGGATTATAACTGGAGGGAAGAAAATAAAGTTTTACTTACTTTAAATACCACTGTGTTGCTTGGATCTACTTATTTAATTGTATACAACTGGCATGTACAATGCATTAAACAAACAGATAAAAAGGGGAGGTATCTTAGCCAGCGTGGGCTGTTCTAACAAAATACCATCAACTGGGTGACACAGACAAAAGGAATTTATTTCTCACAGTTCTGGAGGCTGGAAGTTCAAGATCAAGGGGCCGGCAGATGTGGTTCCTGGTGAGGGCTTTCCTCCTGGCCTGCTGTGCCCTTACAAGGCAGGGAGAGATGGAGCACTTGGGTCTCCCTTCTTCTTATAAGGACACAAATCCCCATATGGGGGCCCTACCTACATGACCTCATGAAAACCTCATTGCCTCCCAAAAGCTCCACATCCAAATACCATCGCATGGGGAGTCAGGCCTTCAATATAGGGATTTTGGGGGAAGACAAAAACATTCAGTCCATTACAGAAGGAGAAAGGGAAAAATCAAAGATTCCTTCTCCTTTCTGTATTTTTCTCCACTCCATTCACTTAGCTTAATAAGTACTATAGAAACATTAGGCATCTGAAATCTGGTTGTGTTTTGTTTTGTTTTGTTTTGTTTTGTTTCGGTAGAGACAGGGTCTCGCCGTATTGCCCAAGCTGGTCTGAAACTGTTGGCCTCAAGTGATCCTCCTGCCTCAGCTTCCCAAAGTGCTGGGATTACAGGTGTGAGGCACCGTGCCTGGCCTGGTTCTTGAATAGCTGGAACAACGGCATTTCCAACCAAGCAGATATGCAACCAGGTATCTGGACCTTAGGCTATTATAAATTCCAGTGTGAAACAATGTACTAGTGATTCAAAGTCCTCATGTTTACACAATCTCTTGATGACCCCAACAAATGAATGGAGGTGCCAAATCCATGCTAGGCAAGCTGGAAATGACACTTCCCTTGTTACCTTTAACCATACTTGTTCATTGTTCATTGCTGTGCTGCAAGGAGCTGAACTACCTTAAAATGGTCCCAGAAGCTCCCTCTGGGTTGCCTCAACCAACTAGCCTCTCCCAGCTCTTTCCTTTGGAAGCCAAAGGCACTTTATTCCAGTGGAAGAGGTCATATTCAAGCTCAGCTTCCCACAAGCCCAGTGGCTTCCTCCACTCTGAGTGTGGGGATACCGGGGCTTCCCACAGATCCTGAGGTCTCCAGGTACAGGGATGCTGGCATTCCCAAGCAATGCCTGCAAACAGCCATCCCAAATCCATATATCCCGGTCCTAAGCAGCCTGCATGTTCACCCACGGTCAAAGCTGCTTTCTTGTTCCCCATAAAAAAAAGGTTAGGGTGGTTGCCAGGGGGTGAGGAGAGGGAAAAATAGGGACTGATTGCTTAATGGAAACAGGGTTTCTTCTGTGAGGGGATAAAGAGGCTTTGGAACTAGACAGAAGGGTAGCTGTACAACATTGCGAATGTACTAAAATGCCATTGAATTATTCACTTCAAAATGGCTGATTTTATGTTATGTGGATTTTGCCTTCAAAAACCCATTAAAAATAAGGCCAGGTGTGGTGGCTCATGCCTGTAATCCCAGCACTTTGGGAGCCAAGGCAGGTGGATCACCTGACGTCAGGAGTTCAAGACCAGCCCAGCCAACATGGTGAAATCCCATCTCTACTAAAAATACAGAAATTAGCTGGGTGTTGTGGTGTGTGCCTGTAATCCCAGCTACTCAGGAGGCTGAGGCAGGAGAATCACTTGAACCCAGGAGGCGGAGGTTGCAGTGAGCCAAGATCGTGCCATTGCACTCCAGCCTGGGCGACAAGAGCGAAATTCCATCTCAAATAATGAATGAATGAATGAATGGCAGGGGCAACATTCCATCAGTCACACAGAACTGCCCTGGTGGACCGCCTTCCTCCCTGTTCTCAACCAAGCTTTGTAAGATTTCCTTTTCCCTAACAAGCCTTGTAGAATTTGTTCTGAACCCTAGGGACCATGAGGGAACTCGCCTAACCTCTCCAACGCTTTATGTTTCCAACACAGCCACAGATCCAGCTGTTGCTCCGGAGTTTTTCTCTGTGAATATTTTTTCATCTTGTTCTGCTATTTCCTACCATATTCCCCACAAGGAACTTTCACTCAGCATCCTACTGGAATTCAACATTGTGGGTTAATGCTATGCTCCTTGTCTGCAGTGGTGAAAAAATTCCTCAAGAGGCTTTGACTGGAAACTTGATTGCTCTGCTTCAATCAAACACAGTGGCTGGACCTATCTGGACAATGGGTGCAATCATTATGATTATGGTCAATTAATATCACCAACCCATTGTTTGACTAAACTGACAAATGGCTGAAATAGTGGAATTAGCTGATTGTTCTCCTTTATTACACCCTCATACAGCAACCCCTGGTAGGAATATTAGTAGTAAGGAGGTGAAAGTAGGGCGATAAAGACAAATAGGTTTCTTCAGCCCTCTCCCTGCCACCTCTGCCACCTCTACTCCAGCCCCTGGTCATGCTCTGGAACCATGTTTCCAAAATAAATTTGACTACAAAATCCTTTTTTCATGGAACACCTGCCAACATCTCCTCCTATTCACCTTGCACATCCCTCACTTTCCCCATTTCAGTAGACAGCACTTCCCTTTACCTAGTTGCTCAGTCTAAAAGTCTTGGAATTATCCTTGGTTCTTCTTTCTCTCATACCCTACAACTGAGCTATCAACAAATTATACCAGCTTTATCTTCAACATCCCCAATCTAACCCTTTCTTCCAACTCCCAATGCTACTAACCCTGTCTCAGCCATCACCTACCCACCTGGACCACCCCGCTCACTTGGGCCACACCACACTTCCACTCTTGTCCCCAGCACACTCCCGCTGCCCCCATAGCATCCAGTAACCCTTTACAATTAAAAGTCCTAACACACCTTTCCTCTGTCCAGGAAGGGCCTCTCAGGCCACTGGGAGTCAAATCTAAACTGCCCATCACAGCCCATCAGGCTTGCATGGACTGACCCCTGGGTACCTTTCCAATTCCATTTCCAAATGCTCTGTCCTTTGTTGTCCACTCTGCTCCAGCGACACGAGGGCTGACAGAGGTGCTCCTTTGACCTGCCCAGCACTCTCTCACCCCAGGGTGTGATTACCCCTGCCTGGAACACTCTTCCTGTAACTGTCACCTGCTCGGAGAGGCCTGGAGACTTAGCGAAACGTGACTCTCTATCCCTCTACTTGGCTTTGCACCTCTTCACAGCATTTATCACAACCTGACATGGCACCCCATGTTTACTGGGTGCCCCCTACCCACTAGGGCAAAAGCTCAAACAGGCAGCAATGCTGTTCTGTGCCCCACTACATCCCTAGCACTCAGAGCCAGGCCTGGTTGGTAGGAGTGCTCAATACATACTTATTAGATCAATTAATAAATAATTCTCATAGAACCATCCCTCAGAACCATCTACTGTGAATTCCTTGTCTGGAGTAAAACAACGGAAGCAAAAGCAGTCAAACTGGGAGACAGTACTATGACGGTCAGAACATATAACATGGAAGCGCTCCAAAAAGAACTGAATCCAGGTTCACATCACTAGTGCCAGGCCCTGGATATAAGCATTTTAGGTTCCCCAGAAGGATGCAGAGGTGCTAGTTTCCAGATAAGTATAATAGATTAAATCGGACTAAATTATCTTTAGCGATCTATAAAGTGGTTCCTACATACCTTCCACGATAGATAACCCTTTTTTCCTCCTTCGGCTGTAAGTCACTTAAAATTTCAAAGCTGTGAAATATTTTAAGACTTAAGTTTGAAGTTAGCTTTTAAGGTAGCAGTAGGCAAATACAATATTTTGCTAGAAATATATTACCAATGAGAAACATAGTTATAACAAATGCATTACAAAATAAATGAGGCTAGTATAATTTTCAGGCAGACTAAGGATGCTGCATTACTAGTAATCATACCGTAACCAATGGAGAAAAAACCCAGCACTACACAAATGACTTTTAGCTAGTTACTTCTCCAACACCTCACTATAAACTTAAAGCTAATATTCAATATGTAAATAGTCTATTCTTAGGACTTGAATTCTACTGTTTATCTAATCAGCCCTTTGAAAGAGGTGATGTGGGAGAGCAGAAAACTGTACTTGTACTAACAGGAGTTAAGAGCATGAGCTTTGCAGCCTCACCAAACCTAGACTGTATTTCCCACTCTGTGACTTGCTGTTTAAGTGACCCTGAGCAAACAACTTCACTTCTCATAGCCTCAGTTTCCTCCTCTGTAAAATGAGGATAGCCCCGGCAGTCTTGAGGAGATTTTTAAAGATTATCTGGTCAGGTACAGTGGCTCACACCTGTAATCCCAATACTTTGGGAAGCTGAGGCAGGCGGATCACCTGAGGTCAGAAGTTCAAGACCAGCCTGGCCAATGTGGGGAAATCCCGTCCCTACGAAAAATACAAAAATTAGCCAGGTGTGGTGGTGGGTGCCGGTAGTCCCAGCTACTCAGGAGGCTGAGGCAGGAGAATTGCTTGAACCCAAGAAGCAGAGGTTGCAGTGAGCTGAGATCATACCACTGCACTCCAGCCTGAGCAAGACTCCATATTAAAAAAATAAAAAATAGAGATTATATAAAATTATGTAAATAAAATGCTCAGCATAGACTGTAGCAGTCTTTACTATATTCTACTGGAATTCTACATTGACATGTTTCTCTCTTAGGATCACCTGAAGGGCAGTGCTGTGTCATTCTCATAATCTTTCCATCCCCAAATGCCCAGCTCGGGAACATAAATCAATGAATTATGCCTACTAAATGTTCAGATTTTGATGTGAAAGTCAACTGAAGAGATAAGAGAAGAGGAAAGAAAACGAGAGGAGTAACAAGATGAGTAGAGGTAGCCTTTGAAGGAGCAGGAGAGAAGCGGGCAGCAACCCTTCCACAGCGAAGAAGAGAACCAGTGATGCAGAGGCATTAAACAGAACAGATCTGAGGCTTGGCAGAGGGAGAGGCCAACAGGAGCTCCAGACAAGCCTGGGAAACTTAGCGAGACCCTGTCTCTACAAAAAAATTTCAAAAATAGGCAGGTGTGGTGTCATGCACCTGTAGTCCCAGCTACCCAGGAGGCTGAGGCAGGAAGATCATTTGAGCCCAGGAGGTCAAGGCTTGAGGGGACTATGATCTGCACCACTGCACTCTAGCCTGGGTGACAGAGCAAGACCTTATCTCAAAAAAAAAAAAAAAAAAAAAAGAGGGGGCCAAAGCTGCCACTTCAGTGCACCTTGATAATTCTCATAGGCACTGCTGAGCCTTGCAGAGGACCACACTTTCAGAATACTGTAATGGTGAAACCAGTCTATCAGGGAAATTCCTGCCCATTTCTAATCTGAAAGATGCCAGTCAAACATCCCCCCATCCACGTGTGCAGAATAAACTCTAGGGTACTATTTCTGCAGCGTGTAGAACTGCTCAGCAGCTAAGAGACGTGGTTACTGTACATGGCCTGGCACAGCATTCAGCTAAGATGATAGTGAGAAGTCCTAGGGCCCATGCAAGTGCCCGAATTCATGCAGCACAAAAGAGCCAGGTGCCGCTCGCTCTGCAACAGACTCCAATCCTCCAGCAGAAGGAAGAGAACAGAAGCCCAAAATTGTTTTGCTATAGTTAAAAGAGAAAACAGACATCTGTGCGTGCCTGTTGACAGAAGTCAATTTGACAGAGATGAAATCAACAAAGACAACTAAAAGAAAGGGCAGTGAGAGAGACATAAAAACCAGGGGGTTGTCAGGTTTGGAGGCCAAGGACCAGGCAGGGACCCAGTGGCAGGTGGGATGGAGGGACCTACTGCAGGAGTGCAGTGGATGGGAAGGCAAGGAAGAAGATGACCTGCAGAAACCCTTCACCAAGTCTGCATGCAAAGGAGAGAAGAAACAGGCTGCTGAGTGAGGATGAGGGCAGAGGGGGATATTTTAAGTTTTGAAGTGCGGTGGCAAGGAGGTGCGGTAGCTCCTGTGTGACAGCCTCGCTAGGCTCTATGAAGTGGAAAATTGGATCATCTGTGAAGAGGAAGCGGGGAAGAGAAGCAGGAACAAGTCTGAAGAGAGTGGGCTAGGCTTGTAACAGTCACTACGAAACCTAAGAGTGACAGCTAACCAGAGTAACATATACAATTACTGCATAGTGCCAAAGTGATTGCCTGAAATTTACATGCACCGGTACCAATCTGCCCAGGTGTATGATTTTCTCCCACAGTGCTTGGCAGCCCAGGTATGAGAAAAAGAATCAAATGATCAGGAAATGGGGGGCTTTGTCTAGAGAGTGATTTACAGTCCGGACCCTGGATTCTAGGTTGTATAAGAAAGAAAATAGGCCTGGTGCAGTAGCTCACGGCTGTAATCCCAGCACTTCGGGAGGCCGAGGCAGACGGATCACTTGAGCCCAGCAGTTCAGGAGCAGCTTGGGCAACACAGCAAAACCCTGCCTCTACAGGAAATACCAAGAAAAAAAAAATTAGCCGGGCATGGTGGCACGTGTCTGTAATCCCAGCTACCCAGGAGACTGAGGTGGGAGGATCGCTTAGCTTGAAAGGTCAAGGCTATAGACTCTTGCCTGTGAGACAGAGTGAGACCCTGTCTCAAAAAAAAAGGGAAATAGAAATGAGAAGAAACTGATGGATAAGGCACCAAGTAAAGGAAACAGCAGACTACAGGTCTTAATGTAGGTACAGGTGGGGAATAAATTTTTGTGGCAAGGTGGATGGGCACGAAGAAGTGGGCGAATAGGGAATTTCTTTTATTAATTTATTTTTAGAGACAGCATCATCCTGTCACCCAGGCTGGAGTGTGGTGGCATCATCATAGCTCACTGTAGCCTCTAACTCCTTGGGCAAGTAATCCTCCTGCCTCAGCCTCTTGAGTAGTTAGAACTACAGGCATTTGCCACCAGGCCTGGCTATTTTTTTTATTATTTATTTATTTATTTATTTATTTTTGAGACAGAGTCTTGCTCTATCGCCCACGATGGAGTGCAGTGGCATGATCTCGGCTCACTGCAACCTCCGCCTCCTGGGTTCAAGCGATTCTCCTGCCTCAGCCTCCCGAGTAGCTGGGATTACAGGTGCGTGTCACCATGCCCAGCTAATTTTCTGTATTTTTAGTAGAGACAGTGTTTCACCATGCTGGCCAGGCTGGTCTCGAACTCCTGACCTTATGATCTGCCCACCTCGGCCTCCCAAAGTGTAGGGATTACAGGTATGTGCCACCGTGCCCAGCCAGCCTGGCTAATTTTAAAAATTTTTTTGTAGCGGCAGAGTCTCACTATGTTGCCCAGGCTGGTCTCTAACTCCTAGCCTCAAGTGATCTTTCCGCCTCAGTCTCCCAAAGTGCTGGGATTACAGGTGTGAACCACTGTACCTGGCCTCAAATTTCTGACTTGCTGATCTGAGCTGTAAGTAGACAAAGTCTAAAGACTGGAGGGTTTGAGAGCAGCTGAGGAGAAGATCACTGGTGATGAGGAGCCCTGATACGGTTTTGTTCTATGTCTCCACTCAAATCTCACCTTGAATTTTACTAATCCCCACGTGTCAAGGGTGGGGCCAGGTGGAGGTAACTGAATCATGGGGACAGTTTCCCCCAGGCTGTTCTCATGATAGTGAGTTCCCACGAGATCTGATGGTTTTATAAGGGGCTTCCCCCTTCGCTCAGCACTCATTCTCTCTCCTGCCGCCCTGTGAAGAGGAGCCTTCCACCATAATTGTAAGGTTCCTGAGGCCTCCCCAGCCATGCAGAACTGTGAGTCAATTAAACTCCTTTTCTTTATAAATTATCCAGTCTTGGGTATGTCTTTATTAGCAGAGACTAATACAAACCCAAAACCCAAGCAGTCACAGAAACAGATGGGTTGTCTAATGAAGCTGAAGCACGGTGGCAAGCAATGAGCCAGTCATTAATGATGAGTAGGAGTGATGGGAAAGTCAGCAGAGCACAGTTACAAGGTGGACAAAAGGATGTGTCTTACCCATGGCTGATGCTCCAAAGAGGAGGGTTATCACACGAGGGGGGAAAAGCAATGATCTAGGGCAGCCAGGACAAGAATGCGTGCCACTAATCCCACCTTCTGAACAGTTACATCTCTGTAATGTTAAAACTAATCTACCTGATCAGGTCATTCCTGCCAATTTTTAATCTGGAAGATGCACATCAATCTTTCCCCTGCCTTTATACCAAATAAATACTATTTCTACAGGTTTTCCAAGTAAAATCTTCAATGAATGGAAAATCTATCTTAAGGCTTTCAAAAAGGATCACACATTTACCCACAAGCTTACAGGGTATAAGTAATTTTTATTAATTTTTTAATGCCAAGTGTTTATTATATCTTATACCAACTGGAAACAAAGTTTTGCCTCAAAATTAGAAATCTATTTCCTTGTCATTTGTACTGGAGATGCAGGGATCTGGTATATTTTTACTGTCTCCTGGTCTTCCAATATTTTGTCACTCACTTAACTTACAGTCTCATATATGATGCATCGTTTTATGTTATAGAGGTATTTCATGGGGAAATTTAGCTCTTCTGCTCCTATGAATCATCTTGTCTCCTTTGGGAAAATTTAATTGATATCCACACCTCTGTTTTCCATTTTCCCAACTGAATGCTCCCCTGTTCTGCCACAGCACTCTATGGATAGCTCTGTTATTGCACGTAATACACTCAAATGTCAACCATAGCAAACTTTGTAACCCTGGGCAAGCACTTAATCTCTCTGGGTCTTAACTTACTTATGTATAAAATGGAGAAAATAACAGTAAGAACTTCATCAGGCTATTTATCCACTCATGAGCTAATGCCCAGAAAGTAGTTAGAACAGCACCTTCCATATAGTAAGTGCTACTGAAGTTTTTGCTATTAGTATCATGATATGCATTTGCACGTCTCTCCTTTCAGATTTGTCTGCACCTTTAAAATGGGGATGAGGTCTTAATCTCTGTATCCGCAGTGCCTAGTATAGTGAATAAATGCATGCATCAATTGATCAGTTTTTTTTTTTTTTTTTTTTCTGAGACAGGTTCTCTCTCTGTCATCCAGGCTGAAGTGCAGTGGTGCCCACTGCAGCCTCAACATCCTGGACTCAATCAATCCTCCCATCTCAGCTGTCCTTGTAGCTGGGACTACAGGTGGGTACCACCAAGCCCAGCTAATTTTTGTATTTTTTTTTTTTGTAGATACAAGGTTTTACCATGTTGCCCAGGCTTGTCTTGAATTCCTAGGCTCAGGCAATCCGCCTCTCTGGGTCTCCCAAAGTGCTAGGATTATAGGTGTGAGCCACTGTGCCCAGCCCCATTAGTTTTTATCTCACAAAAAAGTAAAAATGTAGATATTAAAAATAATAGGCCAAAGCATCACCTTATTTATAACCCATCTTGTTTGAAAAGTAATTTAAGGCAGTTCATAAAGTACAGTCTGACATTTCAAATATGTAACTTAAATGAAACAAGTTAAAATTAAGGGTGCAGCACCTTGGGGGTTGAGGCAGGAGGACTGCTTGAGCCCAAGAGTTCAAGACCAGCCACGGCAACACAGTGAGACCCCATCTCTAATGATTAAAAAAAAAACCAAAATAAAATTAAAGGTAGAACTGTATCATCAATACCACTAAAATGTCAGTGTCAAAATAAACTTCTTAAGAATTAAGTACACTTACATATATTTGGACTGTAAGAATAAGAAATGTTTCACTATTGCTACAGAAAAAGGAAAAAAAATGTCCAGAGACGTAGCTCTAGACAAGCGTTTGCTACGTGGATTTCTTTCACAGATCTAGGTACCTAGGGAGGAGAAAAACTCCATTAACAACTGAGGTCTCCTACTTAATATGCGACAATTCTGCAGTAGGGAAGTCCCAAAGTTGTTGGTGACAGAAGGAAAACAACTGGGGCATCCAAAAAAATTCAAATGATTGTGGCTTAAGTTCCAAATGTTCATGATGCCCACAGATGCTCAGCGTGGGGAGGTGGCTCCTCTCCATCTCCAGTAGAAAACAGCCACTTCCCACATCTCACCCGTGTTTAACATTTCTACAGGACACCTATCTAGGACCATATCACCACCCTATGTAAAACTACCAGTGCTAAGATTCTGTCATTCTGGTTCTTTTCAGATAGTAATTATTTCTAAAACTGTTGAAAATGAGGGCTGGGCATGGTGGCTCACGCCTGTAATCCCAGCACTTTGGGAGGCCAAGGCGGGCGGATCACCTGAGATCAGGAGTTCGAGACCAGCCTGACTAACGTGGAGAAACCCTGTCTCTACTAAGAGTACAAAATTAGCCGGGCGTGGTGACGCGTGCCTATAATCCCAGCTACTCGGGAGGCTTAGGAAGGAGAATCGCTTGAACCCAGGAAGCAGAGGTTGCAGTGAGCTGAGATCGCGCCATTGCACTCCAGCCTGGGCAACAAGAGCGAATCTCCATCTCAAAAAAAAAAAAGAAAGTGAGTCTCACATAACTAGTAGAACTTTCCTCTTTCACTGGCACATGAAAAAAAAAAGCCACCTTTTTCATTAAAATGTTAAAACGGAATTTAATGAAAAGTCTGTGTTAAAGTCTGGGAGTGGTAGTGTTTCACAGAGGAAGAAAAATGTTTCTCATATCCTTCAGGTCACCTGAGTAGAAACCTATATAAAAAGGGTTAGTGTGAAGAGTTAAGAGGAAAACCTTTAGCAAACTGAGGTTGTTTCTACTTGCTAAAAGGGTCTCTCATTTCTATTCATGAATGGCCTTTCTACGCTCCCTGAGCCACAGAAGAGGACATTTCAGCACAATCTAAGGTAGACTGAAACAAGTAAAGCATCTGGATAAACTCCAGCATGAACACTGAAAAAAGAAACATGACTAATAAGCTCTCTTCTCCACATGCTGGAGATTCTACTGATGGTAACACACTCAGATACAAACACGTGAACCAATAATAACCAACCTCACTGCTAAAGCAATCACTTGAAGCGATAACCTCACTTCTGCTTTCCCAAATAGGTGAGTATAAAATATATACATATATATGAACATTCCCTTCCAAGACAGAGCATTAAAAAGATAAAGCAACACACACACATACACACACACACACACACACACACACCCCTTAATAACAGTGTGTGTCCTTTAATTAAATGTTGGGCTTTTTCATTTACTTATTTTAAGTTGTTGTTTCTGTGATCTCAATCTGACAAGGATTGCATTTGAGGATTAAAATTGCCAAGCACATACCTTTTTAGTTCCTCATCTTTTAATTACTACATAAGTGGTTACCTAGGAAACCTCCAGACTGAATGATGAAACTCAAATGAATTCTCCTTTCTAAGCTTGCAGGTTTGACTCACTACCTTTGCTCCCCAAAAACTAAGTCCTCCAGAATTATTAAAGCCAGATATTTTTGCAACCTGGATGACATGTGAAAAAAAACACAAAAGGTGAATAATTATTTATTCTGAATACAGGTTTCTTAGGGAAATAAAAGTTAAAAAGGCCAAGTCCCTACTCACAGCAAATTCAGAAGAGAAATGCATGTCTTCAAATATACCCATACTATCTGTTACCAGGTAATTGTGGAGTGTTATTTTTATGGCAGTATGTTAACATGGTAGTGATTAAACATTATAATGAAAGACAATAGAGAAGAACCTGGGAAAGCAGACCATGGAGACACCAAAGCAAAATAATGTCAGAGGGGGTGCAACCCCCCAATCACTGCAGAAATCACCCGCAGCTCCGCCCCCAGCTCTGGTTCCCTGTCCTTTCTTACAACCTGGCTCTACCTCTGCCCAGAATGACATGACACCATCACTGAACAGTGGCAAGAAAACACAGATCTATTTTGCTGTATGCCAAGTAAACAGGGCTGATCACCATACACAAATATGTATGCAACTTAGCATAAACGCATCTCAGAAGGTTCTGTTTTAACCACAGCAGATGCACTGAAGTAGGCTCATCTGGCGGCCCTCGGAGGAAGGACCGAGTGTTGCATAATTCCAGCAAATGAGAGCAGAAATACTGAGAACAGCCAGAACACCCAGGCCAGATGGTACTGTGGTTCTGAAGCAGTGCCTGAGGCTAGAGACGTGAGCAGGGCCGGGGAAGACAGAGATGGGGCAAGTGGGCCCAGTGGCTGGAGGCAGAGTACACTCAGCAGAAGGCCTTTGACTACTTTCTCTCAGCCCTGATCTCAAAGTCTGGCTACTTCCTCTAACATCCTTGCATCATGATCTTATCATCATTTACTTTAAATTTAAAAATTTTGAACCAACTCTTCTGGAAGAAAAGCAACAACCAATTTCCACCTCCATCCCCCCAGCTATGCTTCTGCCTCAGGGTAGAGGAGTTTGAGTAGGAGAGGAAAAGACAGATCAGAACTCAAGGCTCTCAGGCTGGGCACGGTGTGGCTCTTGCCTGTATTCCCAGCACTTTGAGAGGCCAAGGCAGGTGGATCACTTGAGGTCAGGACTTTGAGACCAGCCTGGCCAACATGGTGAAATACTGTCTCTACTAAAAATACAAAAATTAGCCGGGCATGGTGGGATGTGCCTGTAATCCCAGCTATTTGGGAAGCTGAGGCAGGAGAATTGCTTGAACCCAGGAGGCGGAGGTTGCAGTGAGCCGAGATTGTGCCACTGCACTCAATCAAGCCTAGGCGACAGAGCAAGCAAGACTCCATCTCAAAAAAAAAAAAAAACTCAAAGCCCTCATCATTTCTCCCCAGGATAACTAAACTTTTCTGCCAACTACTATTCCCACTGCAGCTAATCCACTCCCTACAAGGATGGTCGAGATTTTCCTCCACTTAAATAAATTCCCTCCCTGGCTTCCACACTGCCCTCAGGATGAAAACCCAAGTTCCTCTCAGCTTAGTTTAGAAAGCTCTTCACCAGGTAGGTCCTTGAAAACTTGATTGCATTCCACTGTAATCTCAAAATTGTCAAAGAAAAACTGTTCCGTACCTGGTCTGGAATAGAACCAAGTGGTCTGCTATAAAATTCACAGTATCCTACTAGGAAGAAATGAACAGCATTCCAGGAAAAAAAAAAAAAAAAAAAAGCTTGCTTTTTTTCTAATGCAATTTCCTAAATGAACTTTAAGGAAATTAAGACTTGCTCTGGGCAACTCATTACCATCTACCCGGCTGACTGTCAACTATCAGAGTGTAGAGGTTTTTAACCAGATATTCGTTTCAATGATGATATTTAATCACTTTCTTCCCTTAATGTCCCTACCAAGAGCGAATCATTGAATGTGCCTACTGCAGGACTTTCTCCTTGCATTGCAAAGCTAAAAAAAACTGTTGGCACATGCTCAAAATTAAACTGTCTGAAAAGTTTTAACAAATGCTTCCCAACCTAAAGCAGGTCCTTTTACCCTGCAGTCCCCAGGACACTTTTTGGTCTCTGGCCTCCTTGGGCCTTCGAATACTCAGCAACCTCCTCCAGGTAGCACCCACCAGGGCTGACACTTTCCCTCACTCTCTGCCCCAACCCCCCAATGGCAACTCCCATCTTCTCTGGTTAACTTCTATTCATCTCTAAAGTCCATGTCAATCATAGGTCAAATGTTAGCTCCTCCAGAAGAACTTGCCAAGAGGCTGGACCCAAGTCCTTCCAGATGCTTCAGTATCAGAGCTGTTACTGTACTGCACTGCATTTATCTCACCAGAGTGGGAGCTCACCGAGGACAGCACAGGGCCTTTTTATTTCTGTATTCCCCACCCTATCACAGAGCCTGGCTCAAAATAAGCACATCCTAAATGTTTGTTGAATGCATGAAATGCCAACAGCCAAGTGCAGGGTCAACCTTCCAGGCAAAGGTGTTCCATTTCCTTGTGTAATTCACCTTTAGGTGCTCTGTGTTTGCACCAAGCCAAAAATCAGATGGGATAACCTGATGTTAAGGCTGTTGTTTCTACATCTTAGTGTTAAGGAGGGAGACAAAGCTGGGAAAAATGTACTGAAAGGGGTCATCACTGTGCAGTCTAGTAACCAACCCTAAAATGCAGCCTCCCTGCGGACCGAGGTGGAACTAGAGTCTGCCAGGCAACCCCGGCAGCACTCTCCTGAGGACCTGGCACAGAGTGGGTAGTCCTGGAGTGACTCAACCCGCTGAAAAGCATGGACAAGCCTGCCCGTCTGAGAGGAAGAAATGTTTAAATATAAAATTTCCTAAAATGTTTAAACCAGAGGAAAAATACAGAAATCTTTTAGAGGCGAAGCAAAATGAAAAGACAGATAACACCTTTAAAGCAGCCTTATAGATCTCAATCTTCTTGGCACAAGAACATAAAAATTTAGTTATTTTATGAAAATATCATGTTAGGTAAGTTCCAGGGATGTCAGGGCCTGAGAGTGACCCAGGAATATTCAGGAAAAATTCTTTTTTATTACTGTTGTTTGTTGGCTTTTGGATGAGAGTGGGAGGACTTTTATTTTTTTGAGACAAGAGTCTTGCTCTGTTGATCTCTGAGGCTCAAGCAATTCTCTTGCCTTGGCCTCCTAAGTAGCTGGGACTACAGGTGTGCACCACCACACCCAGCCAATTTCTTTTGTCATAGAGGCAGTGTTTCAATCTGTTGCCTAGGCTGGTCTCAAACTCCTGAGCTCAAGTGATCTTCCTGCCTCAGTCTCTCAATGTGCTGGGATTACAGATGGGAGCTACCTCAACCAGCCCTGGATGACTTTTAAATGCCTTAAGAGAAAGACAGTCTGTTCCCCTGCAATTTCCCCCTGGCCTTTCAGATCTCTGGGAATACTCTCAATAAGAACAAACTTTCCCTGAGGACTGGACCTGGTGCTGGAGGACAAAGGGAATGCCCAGGGACTTACTAGTTTTCTTCTCATTTAAGACAACTTCCATCTGGTACATCTGCAAGGGTGCTTCAGAGTGGAAGGACTGATGGCAGGTTCCTGTCTACCACTGAGGCTTTTTCCATGTTCTTAGAGGGATAGAGGAGGGTGATGGAACACACTGAAATGGGAACCCCCTGTCTCCACAGAAACCATGATATTCTCCTACACTAACACTAGAAAGTCCCAGAACAACATAGGCGGTCCCCACAGATGTTCTTTAACTAACTTTCTTTTTTTTTTTTTTTTTTTTTTTGAGATGGAGTTTTGCTCTTGTTGCCCAGGCTGGAGTGAAGTGGTGCAATCTCAGCTCACCGCAACCTCCGCCTCCCAGGTTCAAGAGATTCTCCTGCCTCAGCCTCCCGAGTAGCTGGGATTACAGGCATGTGCCACCACACCTGGCTAATTTTTTTTTGTATTTTTAGTGGAGACGGGGTTTCTCCATGTTGGTCAGGCTGGTCTCGAACTCCTGACCTCTCAAGTGATCCACCCACCTCGGCCTCCCAAAGTGCTGGGATTATAGGCGTGAGCCACCACGCCTGGCATAACTAACTTTCCTATAGTGTGCTAATTACAAGATGATCTACCTTATAATTTGATTTATCACAGTTCTTTATCTCAGTATATTTTTCCAAAAGGGGCTCAACATTTATCATCTTTTTGAAGGTCATTTCAAAGCCTTAGAAACTGGCCTCAACAGTAACTGCAGGAAGCATACTTGTCAGATCTGAGCAATAAAAATACACCCTGACTGCTCAGCCTGGAGCACGGGAGAGCCTACAGCTAACCAGGGAAGACATCGTGAGCTTCAGTAAAAGGCAGGTAAGGAGGAGCCTTGTGTCCAAAGCTCTGTAAAATTTTCTTTACTTGCTGCATAAAAAAAAAAAGACTCAGAATATATCCAAAGATCTTGTATTTAATAGGCCTTTAACCTGAGAACAAATCAATTAATTTTTAGATTTCATTTTATCATGCTCATTCTTATACATCCATACTTAGAAAAAAGAATGAGTAATATTAAAACAAAGTAGCGGCACACTCAACAGACCTCACACCACTGAGATATGAGATGAATGCAATCATATCCTACATTCTACACATATCTGAAAACTTTAAAAGAAACTTACAGAACGTGTGGGAATCCCCCGCATGAAATTAAGAATTGTTTGACTGACTAAAAGTAGAATTGAAGGGCCGAAGAAAGGATTTCCCCTGTGGTTGATTAAGAACATTATTCTTGTTCTGAGTCGTCATACCAAGTGACCATGAAGTGAGAAGACTTGTTAAAATGCATTTTTTGAAATTTTTCCCTTGGTGCTAGATCCCAAGACTGGCTTAAAGACAAAATACTGTAACATACTCAAACTTTTTTAAATAAGTTAACAGTAACACCAAGAAGAGGGAACATGAAGTTCTACTGTTCTTCTTAAATAAGTTGACAGTAACCCCATGAAGAGGAAACACGAAGTTCTAATGTTCTGAAAAGGCACTTTAATCAGTCCACCTTAATGGAATGCCTGCAACTGAGGATGAAATAAAATGTCTGCAAATGTGGGTTTGAAAATTGGTCATATAAATCATCATAAAATGTATCACAAGGTTTCTTGAAACAGTGTTTCCTAAAACATGTGACATGATGATTCAATGAACAAATACAACATTTATATACATCTCTTCAAGAACATTCCTGTTATATCTAAAACAGTAACATATTCTTCTTTAATCCATATTTTAGCAAATGGATTTGAAGTGAAAATGTAAAGAAAGTTATCTGAGTGGAAAAGAAAATCAGACAAAAATGATCAAATTCATTAAGAATTTCACCTCCACAAACATGAAAACAACAAGCTATCTGAAATCTGAACTCCTGAGGTTCAACTACTCTACAAGCAGAAGTGTGTGGAAGATCAAACTACTCATGATGTTAGGGGCCAGGCGTGGTGGTTCACAACTGTAATCCCAGCACTTTGGGAGGCCAAGGAGGATGGATCACAAGGTCAGGATTTTGAGACCAGTCTGGCCAATATGCTGAAACCCCATCTCTACTAAAAATACAAAAATTAGCCAGGCGTGGTGGCACGCGCCTATAGTCCCAGCTCCTCAGGAGGCTGAGGCAGGAGAATTGCTTGAACCCAGGAGGCAGAGGTTGCAGTGAGCCGAAATCATGCCATTGCATTCCAGCCTGGGTGACACAGCAAGACTCCATCTCAAAAAAACAACCAACCAACCAACTCTCATGATGTCAGAGAGCATTCAAAGTCATAAATGTTTAATTTATACATAAAAACATCAGATTTATCAGAATAAACATATTTTGGTATTTATTAGGTAAGCTGCAGTGTGGATAAAACATTCATATACTAAACTTTATTCCCTGGCAGTAGGAGAAAAAGGAGGCATTCTTATGCCAGAAGAAGGAAGTACAATCTGTGTAGGCGAATGAGCAGAATGGAGTAGCTGGTGCAGTAGAAGGATGATGTATTTTACAGAGCATGAAGATTTTAAAAGTAAAACCAGGCAGGGCGCGGTAGCTAACGCCTGTATTCCCAGCACTCTGGGAAGCTGAGGCGGGCAGATCACTTGAGGTCAACAGTTTGAGACCAGCCTGGCCAACATGGTGCAACCCCATCTCTACTAAAATTACAAAAATTAGCCAGGCGTGGTGGCACACACTTGTAATCCCAGCTACTTGGGAGGCTGAGGCAGGAGAATGGCTTGAACCCGGGAGGTGGAGGTTGCAGTGGGCTGAGATCATGCCACTGCACTCCAGCCTGGGTGACAGAGAGACTCTATCTCAAAAAAAAAAAAAAACAATAAACCAAATGTACAAGGAGTGGAAGAAAGATTCAACATAGCTACTAACTACTTCCAATACTTCTTAAGTTTAGAATAAATTTTTATTCATTCTTAAGGCTCTAAACACAAACTCTATATTCAGAGTAAAAAAATATTAGGTATGGCTTCAAATATAACTGGGTACCAACAGATAAGACAAGTAACAAAACTTTTAACTTGAGACTATGCAGTGCTTGGTGACTTGCTTCCACAGAGCAGAGTATTGGAAAGAAGGGGAAGCAAATTTCCATGGTCAAGGTGAGCATCAGCAGTGGTAAGCCACGTTGATGGCGTTCTCTTTTCACACGGATGTGATAAGAATATCCCTTCACCTCTGTGATTGTCCTCCCAAAAACCCACATCCCAGTCTAATAATCAGAAAAACATGAAAAAATCCAAACTAAGGCACATTCTGCAAAATACCTGCCCAGTATTCCTCAAAACTGACGAGGCTATCAAAAACAAACATCTCAGAAACGATCATAGACTGGAGGACTTTAAGGAGACATGGTGGCTAAATGTGCTGTGATATCCTGAGTGCAGAACGGAAAAAGGACATTCGGAAAAACGGGTGAGCTCTGAATAAAATGTGGATTTTAGTTAACAGTAAAGTACCAATGTTTCTTCCTTAATTGTGACAAATGTAACATAATAATGTAAGAGTCAGCAACAAGAATCACTGAGTGAGGGGCATATGGAAACTCTGTACTATCTTTGAACTTGTCTTCAAATGTATAATTCTTCCAAAATAAAGAGTTTATTTAAATTTTTAAAAACTAGGCCAACAGCACTGAGGTGTGGTCCTTCAGGTGTGCACCTCAGCCTTGGCTGCAGCCACAGGGGCAAGCACAGGCTTGGGTCCTGGTCACCCTGCTTGCTGACCAACAGACACACTGGCCAATTTGGGAACCTGTCTCCGATGCCAGTAGACCACAGATGGCATGCATGCGACAAGAACAAACATCTCTGAAGTGCCTAACACCCCCATCTGAAGTGAAAAATAGGCAATTTTATGCAAGAAAAAAAAAGACAAGGCCTGAACAGGTTGGCTGGGAGCCATCAGTGCTCTGTGAAGACACATGACAAACCAGCCTTCAGACTTCACTTGGCAAATACCACTGCCAGCATCCAGGCAGGTGTGAAACAGTTACACAGACTTCTCTTGCATACCCAGCAGGCTCTGTGTCCTGTTTCCTCGCCACAAAAAAAAGGTAAGTCAGAGAAGTGGGGATATAGAATTCCTTTAAACATCCGCGGGAGAAAGTAGCTCACACACAAAAAAGATTTCTTCAACCAAGCAGCAGTTAGTATCTATTTTCAGGAATCTGTCCAGCCAGGGAACACGTGGCACCATGAGAGTCCTGTTTTATAAGGGGGAGGCAGCAAGGCCTGTGCAGTGCTGTTCAATATAGAAAAACATTTTATCCTTACAGAATAAACACGTGGCAGGATTGCGTTTGCTGCAGTGGATTTCTTTAATTACACTGAATTTTAATCCAAAAAGAGATCTGGGGGATTTATCTGCTCTAACCAAAAAGTTCCAGAATTTATGAACTAGATGAATATGTAGCACTCATTAGGCCAGAAAATTAAAATATAAATGCTTTTAAGGTATTTTTTTGTTTTGTTTTGTTTTTGTTTTTTTAAGAAAATTAACACAGTGTAGGCCAGGCATGGTGGCTCAAGCCTGTAATCCCAAACACTTTGGGAGGCAGAGGCAGGCGGATCACTTGAGGTCAGAAGTTCAAGACCAGCCTGGCCAACATGGTAAAACCCCATCTCTACTAAAAATAAAAAATTAGCCAGGCATGGTACTGGGTGCCTGTAATCCTAGCTACTTGGTAGGCAGGAGAATGGCTTGGACCTGGGAGGCAGAGGTTGTGGTGAGCCAAGATCAGGCTGCTGCACTCCAGCCTGGGTGACAGAGCAAGACTCCATCTCGAAGGAAAAGAAGGAAAAGAAGGAAAAGAAGGAAGGAAGGAAGCAAGAAGGAAGGAAGCAAGGAAAAGAAGAAGAAAAAAAGGAAAAGAAGGAAAAGAAAAGAAGGAAGGAAGGAAGGAAAATAAATTAACATAGTGTCAGTCAAAATTATAATAGTTTTACAAGAAAGTTGACCAAATTATTTTCATTTATCCGAGAGAAAAGTGATGCAGAAGTAGCCCAGAAAAATTCCGAAAAAACAATAACAATAATGATGCTCAACCACATACAAACATTTATTATACAACTCTGATAATTAAAACAGCATGGCAGTAGAACTAGAATAGACAGACGTGTCCATGGAAAATAAGAAAACATCTGAAAACAAAATAAATACTCAAATTCATTTATTCAAACATTTATTGAGTGCCTGCTATGTACGGGCACTGTGGATGGTTACTTGACGGCAAAACCAAAAAGTCAACGTCAGACCAAAGGATGAGTATTCAATAACTGGCTATCTGTGTGGGGAAAAAGATATTTTTCTCACATTTTACACTTAAATACATCTCAAATACTTAATTATATACAACTCCTAGCACTACTAGAATAAAACAGGTGAATATTTACATATAATTTCATGATGGGAAATATGCGAGTTCGAAACGATCATTGTGAAATATGTTAATTTAAATGTCAACAGGGTGTAAACTACTGACTAGCTAAGTAATGGATGGTCATGTAGTCATTAAATTGTTGATGAAGAAATATCTTTATTAACATTTAAAAAGTTATAAAAATGATGTGTACAGTAAAAAGACCTAAATATAGATATTAAAGAAGACATATACAGGAAACATCTATCCCATAAGAATATCATTACTCTTCAAACTAATCTATATAGTTAATGCATGACCTCAATCAAAGGAGGGTTTTTCATGGAGCAGAACTCTAAAATGTATATGGAAAAGCAAAACGCAAAGAGTAGGGATGATTTTAAAGAAGAACAAGAAGAGGAGACAAACTACCAGACACTAAGACACAATAAAGAAATAAAGACATATTTTAATAGCATGATGGTGGCTCATGCCTGTAATCCCAGCATTTTGGGAGGCCAGTGCGGGTGGATCACTTGAGGTCAGGAGTTCGAGACCAGCCTGGTCAACATGGTGAAACCCCATCTCTACTAAAAATACAAAAAATCAGCCAGACATGGTGCACACTTCTGTAATCCCAGCTACTCAGGAGGCTGAGGCCTAAGAATCGCTGGAACCTGGGAGGTGGAGGTTGCAGTGAGATGAGATCGTGCCACTGCACTCCAGCCTATGTGACAGCGTGAGACTTCATCTCAGAAAAAAAAAAAAAAAAAAGCATGAAAATGGGGCAAGAAAAAAGAAATACACCAGTGGAACTAAATAACCGACCCCCCGCCCCTACAAAAAGACATAGATCTACATAGACAGAAGTTTGTAGGACAGAATGGCACTGTGCATTGGTGGAGAAGGGCTGCAAAGGCAATTAAATGGTGCTAAGACAACAGGTCATCCATGAGAAAAACAAAATTAGGCAACTATACCTCATGCTATACACAAAACTATTTTAGATGGACAGCAGGTGAAATTGTGAAAAGCAAAACTTTAAAACTTTTAATAGTAAACAGAGGATATTTTATATGACCTCAGCTTAAGGGAGAATTTCTAAAATAATATACCCAGAAACAATGCCCAAAGGAAGGATTACATTAAAAGGAAACTCTTATTCAACAAATGGCATTATTTAAAAAGTTAACAATCAAGCCCCGAACCAGAAGATATTTTTACTCATATAGACCACAAAGAATTGATATGCAGAATATATAAAGATTGCCTACAAATCACTAAAAGAAATCAACAGAAAAATCACATGATTAGAAAATGTCCTTCACAGAAGAAACCCAAATAGCTAAATAAACACATAAATTCTCAATCTTCCTAGTTATCAACCAAATTCTAATAAAACTACAATGAGATACTACTCACTAGTTATCAACCAAACTCTAACAAAACTATAATGAGATACTATTTCACACCCATCAAATTGGTAGAATTAGGACCTGACAATGCCGAGTGTTTATGAGGACATGGGGTGAGATACAACCACTCCAGAGAGCAATTTCATTCTAGTTATTAAATTTGAAATTGTGCATACCCTAAGACCTGGTAATTTTTTGGTTGTATAGCCCAGATGAACTCTGGTGTGTGCACTAAGGAGAAATAGAAATGAATTCATATAGCAACATTTTTTAATAGTGAAAAATTATAAAAACTTAAAAGTCTCTCAATAGGAAAATATATTTTAAAATTGTGACATATTTTGAAGAACTGAATACCATAAAACAATTAAAATAAATGAACTAGAGCTACAGATATTAATATAAGTAAACTCCAAAAACATAATATACAGCAAAAAGGGCAGGCTCAGACAATGTACACAATATAGACTGTAGTAAATACTGAGATGGCTGCTCAGGTCTCTCTTTAGGACTGAAGAGCTTATCCCCCAGTTTCTAGGGGTGTTGCAAGTTAACAGCCCTCAGTTGAAAGAGTCACCTCACCAAGGTCTCATCCCTTCTTCAGGGGTAGCCTTCTTCCCATAACTGGTCAATGTGAAGCTACCAAGGCCTGGCCCCTCACCCCAACTTGGTACCATCCTCAAGGGCTACCCCACCTTCAGCATCCCCTTTGGGATCAGCTGAGGCCTATCTTGTGATCGCACACCACAGCCCAATTTCTCCCTTGGCCCAATTGTGCTTCCTCCTATTCCACAAGTGTGAATCCTAAAATCTCCTTAACAAACTTCCTATGTGTTAATCTTCTTTTCTTTTCTTTTTGGATACGGAGTTTTGCTTTGTCACCCAGCCTGGAGTGCAGTGGCTTGATCTTGGCTCACTGCATCCTCCACCTCCCAGGTTCAAGTGATTCTTCTGCCTCAGCCTCCTGAGTAGCTGGGATTACAGGCGCACACCACCACACCTGGCTAATTTTTTGTATTTCAGTAGAGATGAGGTTTCACTATGTTGGCCATGCTGGTCTGAAACTCCTGACCTCAAGTGATCTGCCCGCCTCGGCCTCCCACAGTGCTGGAATTACAGGCAGGAGGCACTGGTGGCCCCCAGCCTTAATCTTCTGAATTCCATTTCCCTTGGAACCTGACTTGCAACAGATACAATGTATATACTGTTTTAAAACATGTACCATAATACAATTTATGTTGTGAAACAGTATTATTTATGTTTGGGAATGCGTGTGTATTTTGTAAAACTGTAAAAGCATGAACCAGAATGACGAACACCAAATTCAAGAGAGAAGTTACTTCTGGAAGGTAGAAAGGAGGACAGGCTTGTGGAAGCACACACATAATGTTTTAATAACTACATTTTCATCCTTACACTGGATACTGTATACATATATACTGGTTAGAGTATTCCTTATGCTTTCTTTGTATATCCGAAATTCCATGACTTTTTAAAGTAACCTAAAAGGAACAGCTTGCCCCTGTATCAACCATTCTTCACTTTTTTTCTGCTGCAATAAACAAATGGATGACATTCATGTGGCCAACAGAGAATAATGGGTGTTCCCACATTTTGAAACAAGAACAAATTTCCTGTTGAAAATAAAAAAAAAAAATAGGGCTACAGAGCTCTTTTTGCTTTTTTTTTTTTAAAGTGGCAATCTTGAGAAGTATTTACAAGTTTGTAATTCTATACCATGCACTAGCAATGATCACTTTAAACAGGCTACTACACAGATAATATAAAACTATGCATAATTTCTACAGTAATTCCACTTCCCTTTCTTCTGCTCAAGAAATTACTGGATTTCAAGTGACCGAAATTATAGTGATAACTTTGACTTTGTCAAGTTTCACACATCGTGGTGCCATGATTTGAGCCAGGGCAGTCTGACTCTGAATTTGAACAGTGTTTAATTGCCGGGAACAAACCACAGGGAAAACTTCTAAACAGAAGGATACAGAGCAAAAGGAAATGCCTAGGATTGTTCTTTCTAAATTCTCAACATTTCCCAATACAAAAAGTATTATGGTATAATTACAGTTCTATAAAACAATGTGCTCTATGTATAATAAAAATACCAGCAAAATAAAGAGATTACCTGAAAATTGTAAATCGAAGGACACATTCACATAACTGAGATACAACTGGATTTTTCCCTAAATTTGTTAGATAATTCCACAATTGCCAATTTCGCTCTGTTTGTTGAGATCTGATCTTGGTTTCAAATTTTAAAATTTCACTGTATAATAAAATGAGTTCCATGTCCCTAGGGTTGGGCCACGGAAACAATGTTCTTCTCTGTTCCCACCCAATGTGAGCTATGCATGACAGCAACACATCACATAAAAGGATCTAGAAGCTCAAAATAAAAGGGGGAAAAAAAGTATGTGGGAGGGGAGCAGGATGAAAAGATTAAAATATTTTCTAACTCACTAATTTGAAGCAAACAGGTTTTGTACATATCCAAGGCACTGAGCACAAACAATCCAATTTCAACTGATGTTAATTATTCGGGACTACTACTAAGAAACTAAATTTTAAGTTCTATATTTGTTTAATATAAAAAATGTATAATACAGTTACAAAGGAGGAGAAAAACAAAACAAATATATCAACATGGTCAGACATTGACAATAAAAGATTGTTGACTGGGAATGAAATATGTAACACTCTGTCAACAAAGCTTTTCATACCTTAAAGGAATTTTATACGTAATCCCTTCCTCTTAACCCATTACGTGTTTCGAGTTCCTCTTTCTCCTGACACTGTCAAAAAATCTTTTTCTCTAACGTTTTCCCAGTAATCCAGTCATTCCTAAATTTTCAGCGACATTTTAGAAAGAAATCCAAACCTCAGCTCAGGTTAACATCTATACAGGCACTCCCTCTTGTGGTACAAAGGGAAACTGCCTGTTTACTCCAGCGCTCAAGCCCAAGAAGTCCTTTGAGTTTTAGCGCACTGAAGCAGGTTCTTTATTGTCTTCATTTTATAGACCAGGAAACAGCACAACTGAGGTCCAGCAACTTACTTCCTCGAGGCATAACAACCAGAGAACTGAGATTCAGCTCAGATGTCTGATATCCCTATCCCAAGGCCATGCACTTTGCACCATACCTCGTGATCTACAACATCTATTCACCCTGTTCTTTTTGTTACCAAATTTCCAAGAATACATGTAAAGCAGGTAGTGTAGTGACCACATATTACTGAAAGATGCATTTAATGCAATAAGAAGAATCTAATTTTAAACTTCTACTGTTTTGATGTAGTTTCAAAGCAGCTGCTTAGCTTGTATTTTCAGTTTAATATATTCGTGATCATTAACAAAACAGCGAAGTGAATAATGGGCATAAATTTTCCTAAGAAGAACCATTTTCCATATTTATTTTTCAATATTATCAAAAAGTATGTAATTTTTTTTTTTTTTTGAGACAGAATCTTGCTCTGTTGTCCAGGCTGGAGTGCAATGGCGCAATCTCGGCTCACTACAACCTCCGCCTCCCAGGTTCAGGCTATTCTCCTGCCTCAGCCTCCCGGGTAGCTGACATTACAGGCGCACACCACCATACCCACCTAATTTTTGTGTTTTTAGTAGAGACAGGGTTTCACCACATTGGCCAGGCTGGTCTGGAACTCCTGACCTCAGGTGATCCGCCCGCCTTGGCCTCTCAAAGTGCTGGGATTACAGGCGTAAGCCACCGCGCCCAGCCGTAAACAGAATTTTATTTTGTGTGTTATGGACCCACTTGTAACCAAAAGCGCTTCTTTGAAGGACAAGACAAATAATTAGAATTTCCAAAATAATAAACTGTCATCCTTATTTACATGTTAATGTCAATGCATCTGAATAAAAGAATTTATGCATCCGGGTGCGGTGGCTCATTCCTGTAATCCCAGCACTTAGGGAGGCCAAGGCGGGTGGATCACCTGAGGTCAGGAGTTCGACACCAGCCTGGTCAACATGTGAAACCCCGTCTCTACTAAAAATACCAAAATTAGCCGAGTGTGGTGGCGCATGCCTGTAATCCCAGCTACTCAGGAGGCTAAGGCAGGAGAATCGCTTGAACCCAGGAGGCGGAGGTTGCAGTGAGCCTTGATCATGCCACTGCACTCCAGCCTGGGCGACAAACTGAGACTCTGTCTCAAAAAAAAAAAAAAGAATTTATGCTTTGTGTTAATGGCATGTCATAAAATTTCAAAACCTGCTGATTCCCAAACACCTATTTTATTTATCTTCATCATGAATTTATATGATGAAAAGTACCTCCTTTACAGGTTTTAAAAGTTAAATGAGCTATACAAGTCAAGGACTGGTTAGTCTTTTATAAAGTTCACCTTTTTCATCTTCCTTTTACCAGAGAAATATAAAAGATGTACTCCCATAAATGGTAAAAATACAGAGGGAAGAAGTCAAGACAGCAAGTAGAAAAAATAATTATCAAAAGAACTACTAAATTCTTCAATGTGACACGTTTTCACCTGCAAGAATTTTTCCACTCCGGAAATGCCCCGAAGTGTCCCACGGTGATTCCACCTGTACAAGTGAGACTACAGCCCATGATGCTGCCCAACCACAGTTGGCCAAGACCTCGCTAGCTGCCCCTTTCTGCCTGATGTGCCACGTGTGTCCCCCCCAGAGCTGGGCCATGGAGAAAAGAGGATCAGCTTTAAAGCCCAATCAAACGTAGGCTGCATTCCCCTGATCAAACCTCCAAAGTGAATTCCTGGTTTCCTAAATCAATAAGCGAAACAAACAGATACAACCTTCGAGTATTTTGTATTCCTCACCTCAGTGAATTCCCCACCACTTGCTGAGAAGGCCAAGGCAGAAGCTGAACTAATCCTTGACTCCTTTTTCTCCAATATTCTCCCTATCCTGCTAGTCAAAAGGGCATATAACTCCCAGTCACTGAATCTCTTGACTCAACCTCTCTTCTTTAATCCCAATGCCACAGCTTTAGATAAAGTCCTTACCAACATCTTGCAACCTGGATAACAGCCAAGTCCTATTCATCCCTCTCAACCTGGCTCTTCCATGCCCTCCTGCAAGGCCTTCCCCAGCCCTTCTCTGTGGATGCCCCTCCGTTTTGAAGCAGACTGGATACCAGCCCCACCCCGCCGCCATGCTTCTTTTATCCTTGCAGGTGGGTGTGTCTTTATCTTCAGGGTGCCTGAAACATATGAGTGTTCCACAAATTTTTGTTGAATAAGGGATTTGCTTTTGAGGGAAGGAAAAAGTGAAAAAGTACAATTTGGTTAACTAAGCTGGTACTTTATTTGGAAAAATGGCTTAATGAATTTCAGTTTAAGATCTGTTTTTTTCCAAAATAAATTTTTTCTGTTTGCATAAACTTGGGCAGAATCATGGGCAGGATGTTCTAGGGTCATTGCATTTTCATTAAAATTAGGTAAATGTCTAACTGAAAAATGCCCACTTTTACCCAAGTAAGTAAAATTCAATCTTCTATTTTATATATGGGGGGATTCAGGGGCAAAGGTGTGAGGTCACTAACCCCAGAGATAACTGATTCCTGGTCTGGTGCAGAAAATGGAAGTGCTCCAAGAGGGCATCTCTTTGCTTCACTTCCCCAACCACTGCAAGGATCTTATGCTCAGATTACCTGATGTCTCTACATATATGGGAGTTGGGGTCAGGTGGGTGGACACCCAGGCCTAGAAGCAAAGGTTTCTTTCCTAAAGAAACCTTCCTAAAGAACTAAAAGGTGAAGGATAGGGCCAGGCACGGTGGCTCACGCCTATAATCCCAGCACTTTGGGAGGCCGAGGAGGGTAGCTCATTTGAGGTCAGGTGTTCGAGACGAGCCTGGCTGACATGGTGAAACCCCATCTCTACTAAAAATCCAAAAAAAAAAAAAAAAAAGCCAGGCATGGTGGTACATGCCTGTAGTCCCAGCTACTTGGGAGGCTGAGGCAGGAGAATTGCTTGAACCTGGGAGGCGGAGGCTGCAGTGGGCTGAGATCACACCACTTCACTCCATCCTGCCTGTGCAACAGAGTGAGACTCTGTCTCAAAAAATAAAATAGGCCGGGCATGGTGGCTCACGCCTGTAATCCCAGCACTTTGGGAGGCCAAGGTGGGGAAATCACCTGAGGTCGGGAGTTTGAGACCAGCCCGACCAACGTGGAGAAACCCTGTCTCTACTAAAAACACAAAGTTAGCCGGGCATGGTGGCGCATGCCTGTAATCCCAGCTACTCCAGAGGCTGAGACAGGAGAATCACTTGAACCCAGGAGGCGGAGGCTGCGGTGAGCTGAGATCGCGCCATTGCACTTTACCTGGGCGACAAGAGTGAAACTTGTCTCAAAAAAAAAAAAAAATTAAATTAAAAATTGAAGGATAACCCACCACCATAAATTTGAACTACTTTACACAAATTGAATATTAATCCAAAAAACATGTTTTCCAGTGGGGAGGGGGGTGTTAATAACTATTTAACATAAAACCAATCATTTGACAAATGATATGCAAGGGAAATACAGCTATTCCTGGTCACTAAATTCTGGGAAAAACAAGTAACTCTTTTTACGATTTAATTTAAATTATTTTACAATGTAACTAATTTACAAATAACTAACTTACAATTAGAATCCAAAAAGCATTTGGCATAGAACATGAATTCAGTGAACCTCACCAAAGTATTCCAAAGCAGCATGTTACAATGAAATCAGTACTATAGTTCAATTCCTTGAATGGAATTTTTTTTTTTTTTTTTTTTTTTTTTTTTTTTTTTTTTTTGGAGTCTCGCTCTGTCACCCAGGCTAGAGTGCAGTGGCGTGATCTTGGCTCACTGCAAGCTCTGCCTCCTGGGTTCATGCCATTCTCTCCTGCCTCTACAGGCGCCCTCCACCGCGCCCGCCACCACGCCCGTCTAATGTTTTGTACTTTTAGTAGAGATGGGGTTTCACCGTGTTAGCCAAGATGGTCTCGATCTCCTGACCTCGTGATCTGCCTGCCTTGGCCTCCCAAAGTGCTGGGATTACACGAGTGAGCCACCATGCCCGACCTGAATGGTCATCTTAAAGAGAATTTGAAATTTTGAGTGGCCACCCACATTTAGTGGCTTTCTTGAGGTATAATTTGCATGTCATGAAAATTATCCATTTTAAGTACACAATTGCACACGTTTTCATACAATTTATACACAACTATCACCAGGAACATTTCCATCACCCAAACTGTTCCGCTGTGGCTGTTTAAAACCAATCTCCATGCTGCCACCCTACACCCAGGCAAAGTACTGATCTGATCTAAGGTTTTGCCTGTTCTAAAAGTTTCATATCATGGTATCATACAGTACAGAGCCCTTTCACTTGGCATAATGTTTCTGAGGTTCAACCATATTGTAGTATGTACCCGTGGCATGAATCAGAATTTTATTCCTTTTCATGGCTGATATGGACATACCAAATTTTGTTTATCTATTCACCGGTTGATGGATTTGGATTGTTTCCAGTTTTTGTCTACTGTGAATAATGGTACTATGAACATCTGTTTGCTTTTTGAATGGGCATAGTTTTAGTTTTTATAACTTTACTGAGTTACTCTTGATATACAATAAATTGCACATATTTAAATATACAATGAGTTTTGACATATGTATACACCCATGAAATCATTAGACATAATCAAATAATGAATATATACATCACCCCCAAACGTTTCATTGTGCTCTTTCCTTTGGAATCCCTTTCTCCCTCCTCTCCCAAGCCATCCTCTGATCTGCAGGCACTGATTTACTGTCACTACAGATTAGCTTGCATTTTCTAGAATTTCACCTAAATGGAATCAGTATTCTATTTTGTAGGAAAAGGTGTCTGGCTTCTTTCACACAGCATGTTATTATTTTGCAATGCATACATGTCACTGTATGTATCAACAGTCCATTCCTTTTCATTACTGAGTATTATTCCATTCTATAGATATACCACAATTTGCTTATCCATTCATTTGCTGACAGACACATAAATTAGTTCCAGTTTTCAATCACAGCTAAAGCTGCTATTTTAACCACGTCAGACCAATCTGGTTCATCTCTTCTGTAACAAAGTTGTGAGTTGTTTTTCAGTTGCCATGGGCCCCCAGGTTGAACATCATGTAACCTGAGCATGTCCAGATGAACCAAGCATGCAACTATAGGGGCAACCTAAATTTTCTAACCAAGGAGAGGGGACTGAACTAAGAAGTGGAAGCCGGGTGTGGTGGCTCATGCCTGTAATCCCAGAACTCTGGGAGGCTGAGGCAGGCAGATCACCTGAGGTCAGGAGTTTGAGACCAGCCTGGCCAACATGGCAAAACCCCATCTTTACTAAAAATACAAATACTGGGCATGGTGGTAGGCACCTGTAATCCCAGCTACTTGGGAGGCTGAGGCAGGAGAATCACTTGAACCCAGGAGGCGGAGGTTGCAGTGAGCTGAGATTGCGCCACTGCACTCCAGCCTGGGTGACAAGAGTGAGACTCTATCTCAAAAAAAAAAAAAAAAAAAAAAAAAAAGTGGATATGACATAACAGGATCCAGAATCCAATCAGATTGAGCTCTGGCATAGCCCCATGTCAGGAGCCAGTCAGAAAACACCCCCCAGCATCACTTCATCACAAGATCCAATTGGATCACACCCTATTACCCTATGCTTATAAAACTCTACCCAACTACCAGCTCCAGGAGGCAGATTTGGGTGCTTCTTCCTGGCTCCTTGCCAGTCCAGTCATGATAAAGCTTCTTTTTCCTCAAAAGCCAGTGCCATGGTATTGGCCTCCATGTGCCTTGGGAAGCAGGCCCATTGATTGCTTGCTGGGTGACACTATGAACATCATATACCAACTTTGCCTGGACACATGCTGTCATTTTTCCTGACAGCATACCTTGGAAATAGAATTGCTGAGTTACACATTAAGTGTATATTGAACTTTTTAAGAAACTGCCAAACTGTTTTCCATCATGGCCATACTGTTTTATATTCCCACCAGCAATTTGAGAGGATTCTGGTTTCCGCATATCCTTGTCAACACTTGGATTGTCAATCTTTTAAATTTTAGCCATTCTGGTGGTTGTTGTTATGGCTTTAATTTGCATTTCCCTAATGAGTGAGTGGCTGCTTAGTTTAGTGGTCAGCCAGTGGATTTGGGCAGAGATTAAGCCCAGCCACCTTGCACCAGTAAGGCTTCCAACATCTGCAGATGGAACAGTCTGCATGGAAGGTAGCATTCAAAGTTGTACCCAGATCTCAAGTCTCTTCTGGCTTTCACTTTTTGCTGGGCTCTACTGAGTATCCCCTGGGCATGCAAAGTTTAGCTGTCTGCTACAGATGGTTGGGGAGCCATGTTAGCCCTCTATAGGTCTCTCATTTCTAGGATCTCCTTGTTAAATTTCTGGATGGTGGCCTCAAACTAGCAAACTTCAAACTCAAAGTAGCAAAGCTGTGAGTTTTTCATTATTAACTGATTATGCCACTTTTAGCCAGCAAAGCTGTGATTTCTTAACCCCAACCTTTAACCACACTTCAAATTGAGTCTATCATGTCTGATAAAACAGCAGTTCGACAACTGAGATAGTGGGCAAGGAGAGGGAAGAAACCCCATGCGAGAAGGCCACAACCCCTATCCTTCATACCCAAAGATTCAGTGTATCAATAACGCTTCTCAATCTGTTATCTGCCTTTTGTTTCCAGTGCCCAGAAACGACCATTTTGGACAATCTCATCCAGTTTTATGCTTGTTTTATTCAGAAAGAGAATCACCTATCCTCTTCACATCACCATTAAGGGAAATGATCTTGGCTACTCATTTTTAATTTCTCAGTTTTCCACAGCATGAAGTATGACGGTAATACAAAAATGAAGTATGACTATAATTCAACTCCAAGTATCAAATATAGAAATGTTCTCAAAGTTTGATAGAAAATTTATCATCAGAACGTGAATATTTTATATTAAGAGAGTGGCTCTTCCACATAGTACCAGCAAGCTAACATTATGTTAAAGTGCCAAAATAGCCAGTTCAGTAACTTTGAGACTCCTAGAAGATAAACTGGTTGATTGCCCGGACCTCAGCTGTGGCTTGGCCACAAAACTCAAACACAATCGATTCTGTGGTGTCATTAACAAAGTCTGACACAGGCAAAAAGCAAATTCTTGCAGTTCTATTAGTATGAGTATGTATTACAAATATTCTCAGCCCAGATTTTGTTACATTATACTTTTTCCAGTTATTTCACATGCTACCACAAAATCCTCAAGTATAATTTAGTTTTAACATTACTTCATATTTATATAATACAATGCTTTATAGTTGACTAAGCCCCTTCACCTACTAGTTCATCTGATCCTCATAAAAACCTCCTGTGGCAGGTAAAGCAAATATCACCCTCATTTTATACCTGCTGGAACTGAACACAGAGGGATTAAGTGTTCCACATAGCTAGGAAATCAGATCTAAAATCCACTTATTCTGGCAATATTTCATTTTGTGTGACCTTGGGTATTGTGTCTCTGCCTCAATTTCTTCAAATGTTTCAATAACTTCCTCAAAAGTAAGGAAAAGAAATTACACCCCAAACATCAGCTTTTTCAACATTTTCAGTTGACGAGAACTAGTCTTAACATTTATTACCTTAACATTTTTAATTCCCGGAATGTGAATGCAGACACTGAGCAAGAAGCAGCCAAATTTCATAACAATTGCAAAAGCCATCTTTAACATACTCAGTGCCAACCTCTACATTCTCTCTCTTTCTCTGTCTCTCCCCCGATCCCTCCCACCCCTCTGCCTCTTCCACAACACAATTCTATGAAATCATCTTAGGAGGGAAGCACTACACCTCCACCCCTAACACACACAGGTGGTGGTCTTAAATATCATAAATCTAGCAGGCCATTTCAGAAAAATAACTTGAAATCTCTCTAACACATGCATTGGGAGAAACATGTAATTTCTCTCATCTTAAAAAACCAAAACCAAAACTTTCCTTGACTCTTCTGGACTTCACGAGTTACTCAAAAGAGAGTCTGTCTGTACTCACTCTTCAATCCAGTTCCTCCAATTCTCCCTGGAATCTGCTCCACTCTGGCTTCTGTCTCTACCATTTCACTGAAACCACTCGCCAAGATCACTAACATCCTCCTCACTGCTAAATCTTCTGATCAATTTTCAGCTGGCATCTTACCTGACCCATCAGCAGCATCTGACAAGGTGGGTTACTACTGCTTCCCTTGGTGTCTAGAGTATCACGATTTACACCTTCCTGTCTGTTCCTCAATCTGCCCTGCTGACTCCATGGGACCAGGAGAGGCCCCAGACCACTCTTCTCACTCCCTTGGTGGCCTCAATCCTTCTTATGACTTTGAGCAACAGTTCAATGCTAATGACTTCAAATTTGCCTTTTTAATCCTGACCTCCCACTGAAGTCCAGACTCTGCCTACATGACCTTTCTGCTTAGATATCTAAAGAGGAATCTCAAATTTGATGTGTTTAAAACTGACCTCCTAGTGCTGCCTCCAAACGGTCCCTCCACAATCCACACCCCCATCTCAGCAAAGGCACCTCCACTCTCAGTTGTTCAGGCTGCAAACTGTGGAGTCTTCCCTGACACTCCTTTCTGTCTCTCATCTCATATCTAATTTCACAACATATAACTAGAATTCCGTCATTTCTCCTCACATCCCTTGCTTATGGTCTCAGGCACCATCTTGCAGCTGGGTCACTGCAGCAGCCTCACTGGGTCTCTCAGCTTCTACCCTTGCCAACACCCCCACCCCTAGCCCAGAGTATTCAAATCACATTAGCTTCAATAGAAAGATCACGTTGCTTCTCTCCTTAAAATCCACCCATTCTTTTTCATCTCACTGGAAGCCAAAACCCATACAATAACCACCGCTCACACTGTTATGGGAAAGGGGTCCCGATCCAGACCCCAAGGGAGGACTCTTGTATCTCATGCAAGAAAGAATCTGAGGCAAGTCGATAAAGTGAAAGTAAGTTCATTCAGAAAGTAAAATAAAAGAATGGCTACTAATTTTTATGGTTATTTCTTGATTATATGCTAAACAAGGGGTGGATTATTTATGCCTCCCCTTTTTAGACTATATGGGGTACTAACCTGACGTTGTCATGGCATTTGTAAACTGTCATGGTGCTGGTGGGAGTGTAGCAATGAGGACAACCGGAGGTCACTCTCATCGCCATCTTAGTTTTGGTGGGTTTTGGCCGGCTTCTTTACTGCAAACTTTTTTATTAGCAAGGTCTTTAGGACTCGTATCTTGTGCTGACCTCCTATCTCATCCGGTGACTTAGAATGCCTAACTGTTTGGGAATGCAGCCCAGTAGGTCTCAGCCTTATTTTACCCAGCCCCTACTCAAGATGGGATTGCTCTGGTTTTTATGCCTCTGACAACATGACATGACCATCCATATCCTCTCATCTCTTTTTTTTTTTTTTTTGAGACAGAGTCTTGCCCTGTCACCAGGCTAGAGCGCAGTGGCACGATCTCAGCTCACAGCAACCTCCGCCTCCCAGGTTCAAGCGATTCCCCTGCCTCAGCCTCCTGAGTAGCTGGGACTACAGGCACCCACCACCACACCTGGCTAATTTTTTGTATTTTAGAGTAGATACGGGATTTCACCGTGTTCTCCAGGATGGTCTTGATCTCCTGACCTCGTGCTCCACCTGGCCTTGGCCTCCCAAAGTGCTGGGATTACAGCCCCTTCACTCACTCCACTCCATTCACTAGCCTCCTCCTATTTTCAAACAAGCCAGGCATGCTTCTGCCTCAAGGTCTTTGCATTTGCTATCCTCTCTGCCTACAACACTCTTCCCCCAAACACCCACAGGCTCTTTCCATCAACTTCTTCACAACTTCTCACTGAGGCCTTCCCTAAACATTCTCTTTACCAGTCAACTCTTCAGCCCTTACTCTTGCCTGCCTTACATTTCTCCAAAGCACTCATTGCTTTCTAATATACTACATATTGTACTTTTTTATTTGTTCTTAGTCTGTATCTTCCTGCTAGAATGTTACCTCCATGAAGGCAGAGAGTTTAGTTCATTTTGTTCACTACTGTATCACCAATACCTACAATACTGTCTGACACATGGTAGGCAGTCAATACATATTTGATGAATCAAAGAATCACATTCTTAAAACAATACAAATGTATATGAATTGATCCATAGGAGGACCAGAAAGCTCAAGAACTACAGAATGCTAGGTACTGGATGTCTAAGAATGTTGATTGTATGTGATGATATAGATCAGTTCCATCCAAAAGAAGTATAATGCAAGCTACAACTAATTTTAAATTTTCCAGCAGTCACAAAAAAAAAGTAAACAAAAACAAGTGATATTAATTTTAATAACATGTTTTAACTCAATATATCCAAAATATTATCATTTCAAAATGTGAGTCATATAAAACCTAGTATTTGTCTTTTTAAATATTTTTTTGAAATACGGTATTTTCTGCAGAGCACATTTCCGTTAGTACTACTCATATTTCAAACGTCTAATAGCTACATGTGGCATGTGGCCAGTTGCTACCATATTGGACAACACAGATTTGGACCAAAATTAAATAATCCCACTGCAGTGGCGAATATCTTGTAGATTTATTCACTGCTTTTAGTTTAAGATTCCCAAACAAGGCCCTGGTACAACTTCATGGTTTACTAGTTTTGTCAAAACAGTTTCAAAGGATATAGTACGAGGAATAATAGCTCTTGTTCTGAGAAACCATTTGTTTTCAAGGTAACTGACTCAACACTTAAAACACTTTAAACTTCATTCAGGTGTTTTGATTAGAAAGAATGAAAGCCATTCTTCCCTAGTCTGTTTGACAAAGTTAAATCCAGACAGATTCTGTCATCTTATCTATATTAGTATTGGAAAAATCATTATTTTCAAATAGAAAGAACTATTAAAATTTTATTTCCACCAAACCAGTATTTA
Source organism: Gorilla gorilla gorilla (assembly GCF_029281585.2). NCBI lineage: Eukaryota > Metazoa > Chordata > Mammalia > Primates > Hominidae > Gorilla > Gorilla gorilla. The sequence goes on from NC_073230.2 coordinate 140,135,972, forward strand.
TTTCAAATTAACCAAAATGCATCCTGCATTAAAAGATAATTTTTACATACAGTTGCATTTTAAAAATGTATTAACAGTTGTTTTACCAATATTTTTTACATTTTATAATGTAAAAGTGAAATAAAGCACTAAGGAGAATGCTTTTAAATTTTTTTTTTTTTTTTTTTTGAGACAAAGCCTCTCTGTCGCCCAGACTGGAGTGCAGTGGCACAGTCTCAGCTCACCGCAACCTCTGCCTCCCAGGTTCAAGCGATTCTCCTGCCTCAGCCTCCGGAGTAGCTGGGATTACAGGCACCTGCCACCATGCCTGGCTAATTTTTGCATTTTTAGCCGAGATGGGATTTCACCATGTTGGCTAGGCTGGTCTCAAACTCCTGACCTCAGGTGATCCGCCCGCCTCAGCCTCCCAAAGTGCTGGGATTACAGGCGTGAGCCACTGCACCTGGCCTAAATTTTTAATATATGTATTTAAGTCCTATGTTTCTTGAATGCTAAAGTGTTATGTACGGAGAAAGTGTTCACTAACTCTTTTCTATCATCAGGGATTAATTTCTTCCAGAATCCCATTATTTACAAATATTCACAAAATATCATAATAATTGCCATTATTATTCAAAAACAAAATTTAAAGAACCCAATTAAAGTTTATAGTATTTTAAAACTTTAAACTTTTTTTAAAAGCAGTAAAACAGAAGAATCTACTTACTCAGCTGTTACAGGGTGTTATCAATCATCTCTGGTAAATTGGCAGGTCTGAGCTCAGATCAGCAAGGCAGAGAAACTCCAGATGGCAAATTATCCCAACTCTTCTAACTCGTAAAAGCATTAATAAAATGCCTGTGTAAGAAAGAAACCTGAAGTTACAACCAAGACAGAACTTTCTCGAGTGGACTGTCTTGATAGGGAATAAACCTCCGTTTCCTCTTTTCTTTCCTTGAGGGCTTAGAACAAGTTAATTCATGGCCTTGGAGTAGCAGGTGGCCTGATACAGCAATACTTGGTATTACAACTGCCTTTCTGTTTTAAGAAGTCTCTGGGGAGAAGCCTAAATTGGTGCAATAAAATATCCACCCAGTACTAGAACTTGCTCCCTTTTTTTTTTTCTTTTTGAGACGGAGTCTCGCACTGTCACCCAGGCTGGAGTGCAATAGGATAGTCTCAGCTCACTGCAATCTTCGCCTCCCACGTTCAAGTGATTCTCCTGCCTCAGTCTCCCAAATAGCTGGGATTACAGGCTCCCACCACTGCGCCAGGCTAATTTTTGTATTTTTAGTAGAGATGGGGTTTCGCCATGTTGGCCAGGCTGGTCTTAAACTCCTGAACTCAGGTGATCCACCCGCCTCGGCTTCCCAAAGTGCTGGGATTACAGGCGTGAGCCACCGCACCCGGCCCTTATTTATTATTTTTGAGACAGGGTCTGGCTCTGTCACCCAGGCTGGAGTGCAGTGACGAGATCTCAGCTCACTGCAGCCTTTGCCTCCCAGGCTCAAGTGATCCTTCCACCTCAGCCCATTAAGTAGCTGGGACTACAGGTGCACGCCACCACACCTGGCTAATTTTTTGTATTTTTGGTAGAGGCAGGGTTTCACCATGTTGCCCAGGCTGGTCTCAGATTCCTGAGCTCAAGCAATCTGCCAGCCTCAGCCTCCCAAAGTGCTGGGATTATAGGCATGAGCCACCGCACCTGGCCATACTGAGTTTTCTTAACAGCTTCTGTCTCCTAATATTGATTCATTGGTATTTTCTTCTAGAAAAAAAAATTTAATAAGGTCTCATTATTTTTAATTTTCACAAGGTTGCCACAATCTTTTTCAAACTTTCATTTTATGTTAAATAATCTGAAATCACTGACACCTTCAGCTGATTCTTCTCAATTAACATTATTTTTAACAAGAAAATGCTGTCTTTATGGAAGTAAGAAGCCTGGTTAAGTGCAAAGCAAATTCTGCTAAAGAGAGGATATTCTCACTTCTGTTTCTATACCAAAATTATACATATTTTAGACTAAGTATTTTCATAGGTATTATCTTTTTGCCTAAATTGGTGGGGTTTTTTCCCCACTTTTGCCCCTCTGATCCATTCACCAGGACATACTTCATCATGAGTCATATTTTTTTCTCCAATGCAAATCTCACCATGTCACTTCCCAACTAAAACAGTTTTCAGCGTTTCCCATTGCTCTTAGATACGATATCCCATAAGTTTTAATATGCAGGCTTCCAAAGCCCTGCATGACCTGCTCCCTTCCCACCTCTCAGGCCACCCTGGCCTTCTCTCAAATCCCCAAAAGCACCAGCTTCTCTCTCACCTGCCCCAGGGCCTTTGCAAGGTCTGTTCCCTTTGCTGGGATGCTCTTCTTTTCAGACATGGTCATCTTTCACATCTGAAAGACCTTCGTATGCCCCCCATCTAAGTTACACCATGCTACTCTCCCCCTCTCTTCCTCTCAAAAGTACTCTGTACTCTTCCTGCAAAGTGCTCATCCAAATCTGTATTTGTGTGTTTTTAGAAAGCCTATCTCCACCGGACTGTGACAACTTCATGAGGGTGTAGAGCTTGTGCCTGTTTGATTAGTCCCTTAACCACCACTGTTCCCAGCACCTGAGCTTGGTCCTTGGCACCTTGTGAACCTACAATATTTGTTAAATGAATGAATAAAAGACTGAGAAGTGGGGGCAGGTGGCAAGGACAATCTAGTTATTTTGGTCCATTGTTATCTATGGTCCTAAATCCAACTACATCATCAGCTTTTCCCTCTATACAGGATGCTTCCAATCACCATAGAAGGTCTGTGGATTTAGGAAGGGAGGGAGGGAGGGAGGGAGGGAGGGAGGGAGGGAGGCCTTCTTGCCTACCAGCCTTTCCTCTTGACCCCAGGGTCCCACGAATTAACTCCCCATTTCTCTAATCCAGTTTTATAAGAATACTCAAAAGAGCTGACTCCATCCACTGTCTCCAATTCTTTCTTCCCATTCCCATCGGGCTTTGTCCCCACTGCTCCCCTAAAACTGCTATTGTTAAAGCCAGCAATGTCTTCAACTGTGAAATACCCAAAAGCCAGGTACAGGGAGAGGTGCTTTAAAGAAATTATCTCATCCATTTACTTATTTCTTTTTAAAATTTTTTAAAATTGAATTTTAAAAAGATGGAATGCTTCACAAATATGCATGTCATCCTTGTCCAGGGGCCACACTACTCCTCTCTGTATCGTTTCAATTTTAGCATATGTGCTGCCAAAGTGAGCATCATTTATTTATTTTTAGACAGGGTCTCACTCTGCCATCCAGGCTGGAGTGTAGTGGGGCAATCTAACTCACTGCAGCCTCAAACTCCTGGGCTCAAGTGATCCTCCCACCTCAGCCTCCTGAGTTGCTGAGACCACAAGCACATGGCACAACATTCAGCTTTTTTTTTTTTTTTGAGATGGCGTCTTTCTTGCCTAGGCTGGTCATCCACTTAAACAGTTCATAGGCTGGCCATGGTGGCTCACACCTGTAATGCCAGCACTTTGAGAGGTCAAGGCAGGAGGATTGCTTGAGTCCAAGAGTTTGATACTAACCTGGGTAACATAGCAAGACTCCTTCTCTACAAAGAATAAAAAATTAGCTGGGTGTGGTGGTGCATGCCTATGGTCCTAGCTACTTAGGAGGCTGAGACGGAAGGATTGCTTGAGTCCAAGAGGTCAAGGTTGCAGTGAGCTGTGATCATGCCAATGCCCTCCAGCTTGGGCTACAGAGCTACACCCTGTCTCAAAAAAAAATTTTTTAAATAAATAAACAGTTTATCACCACCACCTGATGAGGTAAGTACCATTGTTATCCCCAGAGAGAGGTTAACTGAATTCATTCAAGACTACTTGGGCAAAAAAGCAGCAGAAACCATTTTCACTCAATCTAATGTTCACTGTTCAGTCTTCCTCTTACTGGACCTGCCAGCGGCACAGCCAGAGCTGATCACTCTCCTCTCTAAGCACTTTCTTTGCTTGGTTGCCAGGACACCACAACCTACTGACTCTCCTCCTCCTTCACTGGCCATTCCTTAACTTCTTCTCATTATCCACCTTTTAATGCCAGAGCGACCCAGGACTCTCAATTCTCAAACTTTCCTGTCTATACTCTCTCCTCCTGGTCATCTCAATGGGTCTCAGCACCTTAAATAAGAGCCTGAACCTCTTCCCTGAACTCAAGGCTCATATTTTCAGCCACCTCCTTGACATCTCCGCTTGGATGTCTAATAGACATTCCCCTTTTAACATCATGCCATGCCAAACTCCTGATGTTCCCCTAGTGCCCCACGCCTGAAGCTCCTACAGGCTTGCTCATCTCAGGAAATAGTAACTCCATCCTCCAAGATGGAGTTTTCTCTTTCCCTCATATCCTCTGGCCAATTCATGAGCAAACCCTGTTGGCTCCATCTTAAAACTACATCTGAATTCTAACTACTTCTCCCTGCTCCCACCACTGCCATCTGAGCCTACCTCATCTCCATCTGGATGACTACAATAGCCTGGGAGCTGATGCTTCCCTTGCCTTACTTGCCTGCTGGGAACAGAAAATGCATTAATATGACCACACTGAAGTCTTTCCGTTGAGATTGTCATAGTAAAGATGAATTGTTTGTTATATTTGTCTCTCAAATATTTCAGGAAAAAGTTGTTTCTTCCATGTTACATTAGTTCTGAATATTTAAATTGCTTTCTATTATGAAAACCTGTATTAACAAATGCAAGGTCCTTGAAAAAGTATTCTATTGTTGCCCTTGACTCTGAAATGAATTAGAGTTCTGTGTGGGCAAAAATATTAGCCCAGCTCTTAAAGATCCATGGAAAATGTTGTTTGCTTTCTTCAAAGCTTAAAAGCTTCCTGTTAATCATCAAAATAAGATATCTCCACCGCAGGCATTTGTTACTTGAAGATGAACAGAACAGAATCAGCACCTATATAAAAACCACACTGACAATATCTAATATTTTAGAAAAAATGAAATCTGATGGTCCTGTTAACAATCATGGTATTTTCTAAACCCCTGCCTCCTTTTTTGTTGTTATTTTTTGTTTAGTCAGGGTCTCGCTCTGTCACCCGACTGGAGTGCAGTGGTACCTGCATAGCTCACTGCAGCCTTCAACTCCGGCCTCTGCCTCCTGACCCTACTGCCTCAGCCTCCTGAGTAGCTAGGACTACAGGCACACACCATCACATCCATTTTTTTTTTTTTTTTTTTAGAAAAGGGGTCTTGCTTTGTTGCCCAGGCTGGTCTTGAACTTCCAGCCTCAAACCATCCTCCAGCCTCAGCCTCCCAAAGTAATGGGACCAAAGGTATGAGCCACTGCACCAGGCCTCAACTCCTTTCTTTACCCAGAGGCCCTGGATTCAGTGCCTCTAAAACTCCTTTCTGCTAGTTTGGCTCCAGTGCTCAGCACATGCACTTCCCAAGTCGTTGTTTTCTTTGATCTCCTTAGACTCTCTGCCTCCTAGAGAATCTAATCCACATGAACTGCGCTCCTGGATCTTTTACATAACTGTGGTTTTTCACAAGGTTCTTTAAACAAAGGTCCACGTGATAGATTTCTGCTCAAGCTTAGTTCCAGGAAACGTTTGGTTTCTGCAGATGTTTACATGCTTCCGGCTGTCAGCACATGAAAACAATATAATTCTGTTTCTTTTCCTCACTTTAGCAACTGGAGAGCATAAAATCAAATATATTGTTCAAATCTGTTCTACACTGGTATATGGAAATACTTAATCTTTAAACTTTTTTTTAGGTGAGGTTGGTTTTATTTTTTATTATTTTGCCTTTTGGCCTAAATGTGGTACGTGGTTTCAGAAACATGAAAAGCTATAAAATGTAAAATATACAAGACAAGAACAAAATAGAAAAAAGGCTGGGTACACTGGCTCAGTGCTTGTAATCCCAGCACTTTGAGAGGCTGAGGCAGGAGGACTGCTTAAGCCCAGGAGTTCGAGACCAGCCCGGGCAACAGAGTGAGACCCTGTTTCTTTAAAAAAAAAAAAAAAAAAAAAAAAAAAAAAATTAGCTAGGTGTGGTAATGTGTGCCTATAGTCCTAGCTAACCGGGAGGCTGAGGCCGGAGGTACTGTGAGCTGTGATTACATCACTACCCTCCCGCAGTTACAGTTAGAGTGAGACTCCATCTCTAACTATGAAAGAAAAAAATGGAAAAAGAGAACAAAGCACAGTGGTGGTTTTCCAATGAGAAGGCATGAATACCCAGAATCAGACTGTCATCCCAAAAAAAAAAAAAAACTCTCTTCATAAGCAAAGTTAAAAAAGAGTCCTCCACACTTTTTTTTTTTTTTTTTTTTTTTTTGAGACAGAGTTCCACTCTTGTTGCCTAGGCTGGAGTGCAATGGCACGATCTCAGCTCACCACAGCCTCTGCCTCCCAGGTTCAAGCAATTCTCCTGCCTCAGCCTCCCGAGTAGCTGGGATTACAGGCATGTGCCACCATGCCTGGTTAATTTTTTGTATTTTTAGGGGAGACAGGATTTCTCCATGTTGGTCAGGCTGGTCTCGAACCCCTGACCTCAGGTGATCCGCCCACCTGGGCCTCCCAAAGTGCTGGGATTACACACATGAGCCACCACACCCAGCCTCCACCCTCTTTATTTAAACCCTGTTCACTAGTTTGAGTAAAATAATCAGATATGTTTTTGGTTCAATTTCCCTAGCAACACTTAAAAGTTTGAAATTTTTTACAATCAACTTCAGTAAGGCTTCTTTAAACATTATTTTGAAAATTAAAAACATTTTAGAAAAGCAAGCTAAACTGGTTGTATGACAGGTATACATTCTAAGTCATTTTGAGAGGTGACACCGTGCTGGCAGCCCTCGCTTGCTCTTGGTGCCCACTCTGGCCACACTTGAGGAGCCCTTCAGCCCACCGCTGCACTGTGGGAGCCCCTCCCTGGGCTGGCCGAGGCCGGAGCTGGCTCCCTCTGCTTGCGGGGAGGTGTGGAGGGAGAGGCATGGGCAGGAACCAGGGCTGTGCACGGTGCTCGTGGGCCAGCATGAGTTCCGGGTGGGCGTGGTCTCGGTGGGCCCCGCACTCGTAGCAGCTGTCCAGCGCCGCCAGCCCCAGGCAGTGAGGGGCTTAGCACCAGGCCAGCAGCTGTGGAAGGTGTGCCGGGTCCCCCAGCAGTGCTGGCCTGCCGGCGCTGCGTTCAAATTCTCACCGGGCCTCAGCGGCCTCCCCGCGGGGCAGGGCTCAGGACCTGCAGCCCACCAGGCCCAAGCCTCCCCACCACTGTGGGCTCCTGCGTGGCCCAAGCCTCTCCAATGAGTGCTGCCCCCTGCTCCACGGCGCCTGGTCCCATCGACCACCCAAGGGCTGAGAAGTGTGGGCACACAGCACAGGACTAGAGGGCAGCTCCGCCTGCGTCCCCAGTGCGGGATCCACTAAGTGAAGCCAGCTGGGCTCCTGAGTCTAGTGGGGACTTGGAGAACCTTTATGGCTAGCTAACGGATTGTAAATACACCAATCAGCACTTGGTATCTAGCTAATCTAGTGGGACTTGGAGAACCTTTATGTCTAGCTAAAGGATTATAAATACACCAATCAGCACGCTGTGTCTAGCTCAAGGTTTGTAAATGCACCAATCAGTGCTCTGTGTCTAGCTAATCTGTTGGGGACTTGGAGAACCTTTATGTCTAGCTAAGGGATTGTAAATACACCAATCAGCACTCTGTGTCTAACTCAAAGTTTGTAAATGCACCAATCAGCACCCTGTGTCTAGCTCAAGGTTTGTAAATGCACCAATCAGTGCTCTGTGTCTAGCTAATCTAAGGGGGACTTGGAGAACTTTTGTGTCTAGTTCAGGGATTGTAAACGCACCAATCAGCACCCTGTAAAAACAGACCAATCAGCTTTCTGTAAAACAGACCAATCAGCTCTCCGTAAAACGGACCAATCAGCAGGATGTGGGTGGGACCAGATAAGGGAATAAAAGCAGGCTGCCCAAGCCAGCACTGGCAATCTGCTGGGGTCCCCTTCCACAATGGAAGCTTTGTTCTTTCACTCTTTGCAATAAATCTTGCTGCTGCTCACTCTTTGTGTTCGCACTGCCTTTATGAGCTGTAACACTCACTGCAAAGCTGTAACACTGCAGCTTCACTCCTGAGGCCGGCGAGACCACGAACCCACCAGGAGAAATGAACTCCAGATGGGAAGAATGAACAACTCCAGATGCACCACCTTAAGAGCTGTAACACGCACCGCCAAGGTCTGCAGCTTCACTCCTGAAGCCAGCGAGACCACGAACCCACCAGAAGGAAGAAACTGTGAACACGTCCAAACATCAGAAGGAACAAACTCTGGATACACCATCTTTAAGAACTGTAACACTCACCACGAGGGTCCACGACTTCATTCTTGAAGTCAGTGAGACCAAGAACCCACCAATTCTGGACATGATTTCATTTGGTGAGCAGTCCAGATTACATGTGTGTACACTGTAATGACCAGCTAAGGACTGACTGCTTTTAGCTCCTTCACCCCTTCTCACCTCTGAGGTTCAGTAATAAAGGGCTCCTACAACTAACTGAAGTATCAATCAAAATCTTAAAGGTATTCATTCATTATACTGTATTAACACCCCCCTTAAAATGCCAAATTTATAGTTTTATTAATACAAAAATCCAGACAAGAAAATAAGCAGACTAGCAAGATAAAACCAGAGCCTTCAAAAATTACACAAAGCATACAAATATGTAGGCCAAATGGTTAAAGTGAGCCATAAACTCGGCCCTACACTCTAGTGACAAAGCAAAAAGGGAAAAATGATCAGTTACAAACTGGACATGATTAGAGGGTAAATTTCAGGGAAAATAAATTTCTCCTGGTACTCAAATCTAAGAAATATTTCTCTAGTGGATCATTCTACACATAATACACTGGGGTCTTCAATAATGTCCCTGAAAGATATGCTGATTCTTATAGCATATATAGTAAAAACATAATGCTGATAAGGTGGATAAATTTTAAAAATAAAGCCTAGAAAGTCTGTTCAACAGAACTTCTGTAATGATGAAGATGCTCCATATCTACACTGTCAAAGATAGTAGCCATTAGCCACATATGGCTAGTGAGCACTTGAATTACGGCTGGTATGACTAAGAGACTGAATTTTAATTGTATTTCATTTTAATAGCCATATTACAGCAGCAAATATCTACCCACTGGACAGTACAGGTCTAAAACATTAGTTATCAAACTTTTTTTCTTAGCAGCGGAACCATTTTGGGGTTGGCAAACATATATAGAATCTAACACATTAAAAAAGATAGTATAGTGTATATATACTTGTAAGTTCAATCTAAAATATTTATAGTCAATGAAAATATGAGTATTCCAATAAATATTAGAAATCGAGGATTTTAATTGAGAGTTATAAAGTTAGATCAACCCCAGGAAACACTTTTATTTCTGTATTTTGTTTGGATGCACTGCAGTGCCCACGTGGGACTTCTAATTACTCATTCTGAGCTACTCAGTTACCAAGGCCACAATCAGCAGCCATCTATCTACTCAGGAAGCACAGAAGAAAACACAGCGTGCCAACAGGGCGGTTTCAGGTGTTTCTCTTCATGGAAGGAGCCCCCACAGGAGCCCACACGGCCATCCAGGGGCTATTCTCTCTGGCATCCAGCTGACAGCTCAGGGGCAAGGAAATGAAAATCACAAGGGTGGGCCCAGGTACCATGCTGGTTTGGTGCCACTCTGGGAGGCCGAGGTGAGTAGATCACTTGAGGTCAGGAGTTTGAGGTCAGCTTAGCCAACATGGTACAACCCTGTCTCTACTAAAAATACAAAAATTAGCCGGGTGTGGTGGCGGGCATCTGTAATCCCAGCTACTCAGGAGGCCAAAGGAAGAGAATCGCTTGAACCCGCGAGGTGGGGGTTGCAGTGAGCCAACACTGCACCATCGCACTCCAGCCTGGGCAACAGAGCAAGACTCTGTCTCAAATAAAATAAAATAATATAAAATAAAATCACAAGGGTGGTGCACAGACATGCCGGCTTAGAAACTTTGTGCCCCAAGCAGAAACCAAATATCATATAACGGTGCTAGTCACAGCGTCCAAGGTTCCCACAAAGGACATACTCATTTCTGAAAAGTCAGTACTTCTGGGAAAGCTACAGCTTCTAATCAGGAATTTAGAGTTCACTTACAGTTCCTCCCAGTCCAGATATATTTACCAAACAGAGGTCACTTTCACCACAACAATGTTGCCCAGTAACATGGTGAACATTTCCCTTTTACCAGGGGTTCAGGAGAACTGAGTAGAGAGTTAATCTAAGGTCAGATTTGTCCTTAAAAAAATGAAAAATGGTTTGTTAACTCTTTTTTTTTGAGACAGGGTCTTGCTCTGTCCCCCAGGCTGGAGTGCAATGGTGCGATCTTGGCTCACTGCGAGCTCCGTCTCCCGGGTTCACGCCATTCTCCTGCCTCAGCCTCCCGAGTAGCTGGGACTACAGGCACCTGCCACCACGCCCGGCTAATTTTTTGTATTTTTAGTAGAGATGAGGTTTCACTGTGTTAGCCAGAATAGTCTCGATCTCTGACCTCGTGATCCACCCGTCTCGGCCTCCCAAAGTGCTGGGATTACAGGCATGAGCCACCGCGCCCGGTCGGTTTTGTTAACTCTTTAGCAACCTTCATGATTAAAAGAAAAAAAAAAAAAAAGAATCCCACATATCAGGAATAGAAAAGAACTTGCTTAACTTAAAAACAAAAACAAAACCCTACAAGAAAATCACACTTAATGGTTAAATAATGGGAGTATTTCCTTCAAAAGCTACGAAATGCAAGAAGGATGACTACAATCATCACTTTTACTTAATAACATAATAGAGGACTTAGTCAACATTAATAAAAAAGACAAAGGAAATATAAAAATTTAAATGATGTAACAAAACTGTCTTCATCTCCAAGTAATCATTATCTATATAGAGAATTATGAAGGAAAACCATTAAAACTAATAAAAAATAAGTTCATCAGTATTGTTAAAAGATCAAGATACAAAATTAATGTAATTCCTATAAGCCAAAACATCACATTGTAATTTCAATAAGAAAAGCTACCTATCATTTAAAGCAGCAACTAAAGCTATAAGCTTTCTAATAATTAAGTCTAACAAAAAAATCTTCAAGAGCTTTATAGAGAACATTATAAAGCCAAGTAAGTTGAGAAATACATTATATTTGTGGATGGAAGACTTAATAAATATCCCTAAACTGAACTGAAATACAATATGATTACAATCAAAATCCCTACAGGGTCTTTCATGGACCATGGTAAGCTGATCCTAAAATTCACAAGAAAAAAGGGCCAAGAACAGTCTTGACAAATTTGAAGAAAACAGGCAGCCACTCTCTAAAACTTTAAGTTATATGAAACAATGATAAGTAAAACAGTAAAGATAAATGAAAAACAATACAGCACCCAGAAAAAGACTCACGTATGTTCAGAAATTTGATATATGATGGCAGTAGCATTGCAAATCAGCGGGGAAAGGACAGACTATTGAACAACAGTTATCCTGAGACATAAGTTAACTATAAGAAAATAAAATCATTATCTCACATCATAGAGACACATTTTCAAGCTATAGGCTTAAATGTAAAAATAAAATTTTGACAATTTTTAGGAAAAAAATGCTCTTTAGGTAATGATTTTTAAAATAACATACAAAAGTAGAAATTATAAAGTAAAAGACTGATAAATGTGTTACTATGTTGAAGTTTTTAAAAATTCTAACAAAAGGTTCTTCAAACAAAATGAAAAACCAAACCACAGACTACAAGATATTAACAAAATACATAACAAAAAGGTATTAATTTTCAGGATACATTAAGTCCTAAAAGTCAGTAAATAAATACAAACAACTGTATTGAAAAAAATGAAGCAAAAAATTGTGAATAGCTAGTTAACAAAAAAGGAAATCAGGGTGAAAATAAACATAAGATGTTCAAGTTCAGTACGATGCAGTTTAACACTACGATGAAACAGCATTTCGCATCAGACTGGCAAAGTATCACACTAATGAAAGAAAGTTACACTGAGTCAACCACTCTGGAGAGGAATTTGGTAATATCTAATAAAGATGAGATATGCATACCTATAGCCAAGTAATTCCACTCCTGAAAATGTACACTAGAGAAATTGGCACACGAACATAAGGAGGTACATATCAGAATACAGGTAACTGCAAAAAATTGGAAACAATTCAAATGTGAATCAGGAGAATATGCATATAATATAGTCTCATAATGAAATATCTTATATATGAGTATTATGTATATTTATGAAAGAAATAAGGACAGCTACAAGTATCAAAGAAGAATAAATAATCAATAGAGTAAAAAGGCATCCTATGGAATGGGAGAAAATATCTGCAAACCATGCATCTGATAAGGGGCTAATATCCAAAATATATAAGGAACTGCTACAACAGTGGCAAAAAACCCCAAATAACCCACTGAAAAAATAGATCAAAGACTCGAATAGGTATTTCTCCAAAAAAAAAAAAAAAAAAAGATATACAAATGGCCAAGGCGTACATGTCACCAAATGCCAATGAAAACCACAGTAAGATGTCACCTTATATATGTTAGGATGGGCATTATAAAAAACAAAAACAAAAAACCCAGAAAATAACAAGTCTTGGTGAGGATCTGAAGCAACTGGAATCCTTGCGCATTATTGGTGGGACTGTAAAATGGTGCAGCTTCTATGGAAAACAGTATGGAGATTCCTTAAAAAATTACAAATAGAACTACAATATAAACCAGAAATCCCTCTTCTGGATATTCATCAAAAAAAACTGAAATCAGAATCTTGTAGAAACGCTTGCATCACCCCCTTGTTCACTGCAGCATTAATCACAATAACCAAAAGGTAGTAACAACCTAAAATCCACCTTAAATGAAAAAACAAAGCAAATATGGTGTATACATACAGTGGAATATTAGCCTTAAAACAGAAATCTCATCGTAAGTTACAACATGGATGAACCTTGTTGCTAAGTGATGGATATTACGCTAAGTGAAGAAGGACAAATACCACATGAAACCACATAGATGAAGTGTCTAAAGTAGTCAAACTTACAGAAACACAAAGTAGAATCTGTTGCCAGACTGGAGGGAGGGAAAAATGGGCAGTTGCTATTCAATGGGAACAGAGTCTCTGTCATGCAAAATGAAAAGTTCCAGAGATCTTCTGTACCACATTATGCTTATAGTTAATACTGTACCATACACAATAATTTGTTAAGAGGGTAACTCTCATGTTATGTGTGTTTTTTTCACAATTAAAAAAAAATGTTAGGTGAAAAGACTAGCTGCAGAGGCCTATGATGAAACATGGTTTATATAAAGTTTCAAATCATAAAAAATAATGTCTTACATACATAACGATGAGGGCCACGTGCCGTGGCTCATGCCTATAATCCCAGCACTTTGGAGGCTGAGGCGGGAGGATCACTTGAGATTAGGAGTTCGAGACCAGCCACATGGCGAAACCCTGTCTCTACTAAAAATACAAAAATTAGCTGGATGTGGTGGCACATGCCTGTAATCCCATCTACTCGGGAGGCTGAGGCAGGAGAATCGCTTGCACCTGGGAGATGGAGACTGCAGCGAGCCGAGATCATGCCACTGCACTCCAGCCCGGGTGACAGAGTAAGACCCTGTCTCAAAAAAATAAAATAAAATAAAATAAATATATATATATAAAATGATGCAAATGTAAACAAAGGTAGTAAAAGTATAAAATATGTTTGGAAATGTTAAACACTAAACTCAGGATAGTGGTTTCTACTGTAGAGGAAAAGAGCAGAATAGAATCAAAAAGAGCTAAATAAGAGGTCTCTATTTCGTCTCTATTATTTTTTTAAATCTAAAGCAAATATTACAAAACTGATGGTATTTGATAGCTTAGTCTATTTTTCTATATGTCTAGAATATTTTATTAAAGAAATAAATTTTTTAGAACTTAATACCAAGAATATTTTTTTCCTCCTAAGAAATGAGTATGTTTCACCTTCTCTAATAACAAGTTTCCATGTACCCCCACTGAAGGAGGGATGAACCAGGGACAGACATTATAGCAAAATTGAGAGACAGTGTCTCTGTGTGTGTGTGTGTGTGTATGTGTGTGTGTTTGTGTGTGTGTGTGTGAACTCTTTTCAGAAGAGGTCTCATAGATTACAACGCAGGGATGTGGCTTAAATAAAAATGTTAAAAATTATTAACATAATTGATGCTATTTGTCATTTTGCACTAGGCATCAATAAAAACATGAAGCAAATCTGAATTAAAATCAACACATGTGCAACCTTTTTTCTCAGTTCTGATTTTCTGTTTATATGCTATTTCATTTTATGTATTTGTGTGGTAAAGTTGCCTCAAACCCTCTGTGAAAAAAAGGCAAGCTATTAATTAAAAAAAGAAACATCCTTTAATAAATATTCTACCAAATCCGTACAAGGAAACACAAAACAGAAGACTCAGGTGGAATGAATGTGAACATTGAGATAGCAGCCTTGGGACCAGGTGTCAACACAAATGGTTCCATTCCTAACTTTCATAAGAAAGGCTCAAACATAGTGTGGGCTATATCCAAGTTCTCATCCTTTTGGCCACAAAAACAAACCTAAAAACCCTAAGGAATATGACAGTAATAGGAGATGTCGGAACTGGCAGGTGAGAAGTATACTGTTGATTTAAAATGCCCCCCAGATGATTCTCATACGCTTCCCCCCACCCCCCACAAAAGCCCACAATCCCTGACCCAGTTGACACCACTAAATTAGATTTAAATTAGATTTATTCTTTAAATTTGTTAAATATTCAACAAATAGTTTATTGAGCACCTACTCTGTCAGTGCGAGGAAGTGAGTGTCTTTATACTTCTGCACAATTAGAGCTGGGAAAATTTTACTAGGACTTGTGTTAAAGGACAACCTTAAAACTTAAAAGATGACTGAACAGATAGTGAGGGACTTACCTCCCCTGAGCTATGTGTTTACATTTCAGAAGGATGATGAAACCAGGACTGTGGAAATCTTCCAGGGGTTATAAACTCAAGTCTGTTGTCCTAGGTTACTGCTATAATAATCATAATTTGTCCCTGCCCCAGAAACTCTGCATCTACTTTCATGATAACATGAATAAATATAGGTGTTCAAAACTTATCAGTCCCCAAGTACCATGCTGGTTTGTAGGCACATCTCATAACAGTGATCAAGGTGAAGTTCCTGCTCTCATATGGAGTTTACAGTCAATTGTGGTTCTGAGAAGCAAATAATCTATTACTACGTGGTGTGGTAAACGCATGGCAGGAGATGCTGTCAGAGATCAGGGAAATCTAAACTGAGAGCTGATGGTGAAGAGTTAGCCAGACGCCTTTGTCTGAAAATAAGAGAAAATCCCAAGCCGACAAAGCCTCACTATCTTCACATAACAAGAAATCCCAGCAAAGGATGGCTCAGCAATGCAGCAAGGCCCCCGCCCCAGCTGTCTTTCTGCCCCCCTCCATGTGGCGATGATGCTTGGGCTAGCTCCCTTCATGGCTGCAAGACAGCTGGAGCTTGGCCCACAGTGGGCAGAACTTCTCATCCAACTCTTTTTCACCAGGATGGCAAACCTTTCTGGAAGCCTCCACCAGGCTTCTCTTTATGTCTCAAGGGACAGAACTGGGTCACATGTTCATGCTCAAACCTATCAACTGGCAAGAACAGAACCTTCCTGACAGCCGTGGGCTGTGACTGGGGCCTGAGCCTAGCTTCCCCAGAGCATATGGGTATACAGAGAAGAGTGGATTCTTAAGCAAAGTGGAGGTTCTGCTAGAAAAGAAGAGGGCACTGGAAGGTTACAGGGAAAGCGACCCATGGGATGTGCTGTAGTCATTAAAGTAATATTTCCTTTGTTTAGAAAGAACTTACACTATTTGGCATTAACAGGAAATGTAAAGAAATAAAAGACCACCTTGTACTTAAGCAACAGCACACACATAGAATTTTAATAGAGAAAAACTAAAAATAAATGAAATTAATATGGTGTAAATTAAATAACACAAAGCTGAAAGATCATAGAGTAATAGCGGTAGATCAGGTTTTCAATAACCAGAGGCAGTTCTGAAAGAAGAGAATTATAAAATGACAGACGCTGCTTTATGTTTAAAGGCACAAAGGTAAAAATTTAGGGGAGACAAGGTAAGTTTACTCAGCTGTAACAGAGACTGCAGAACACTGAGAAAATGCACATGCAAATATAAACCTCTTGGGGGCGAACCCGAGTGTCTGTCTTGAGAGCCAAGGTTTAGCCCAGGTAAAGGCACCCGATATGTATGTCTAGAATGAATGAGTGAATGAATGAATGGAGAGGCTTGGACTTGAAATACTATTTGACAGGAGACTACTAAAGGTTGCTTATCATAGGACACGTGTGACGAAACCATTTCTGATGAAAACTCTTGCTTTCAATACATAGAATGAAGTGGAGGAGTACAAGATATAAAGCGTCATCAATTAGAAGGCTATGAAAGTCATCTGGACATAAAGTAATCAGGGCCTGGACTGGAGACTCAAGAACTAAAAATCGGAAGTGCAATGGAAAAAAGTGGTGGTTATACATCAGTATACCTACTCTGCTTGTTTTATTTACTAAGAATGTCACAAGCATATAAGAAAGCGGTGTTGCACATTTTAGATTCATTTGTTACTGCATTATGAAAAACAGGATGGCATTTTTAATCTAGTTTATCTGATCCTGAATTTTAAGAAGGGTTTACAGCATTTCAACCAGACTACTTACCCTTGGTTTCTTTTCCAATTCCAATAGGAAATCTGCAGGACTCAATCTGATTCCAACAGAATCATGATCTCTGTGGCCTCCTACTGCTAGCTATCTAGAATGGCAGCTTTTGTGTATTTAATACTTAAAACAGTTCTGTAGCAAATTATTCTATTAATGAAAATAGTAGACTCCTTCTGCCCTCTAGTTTTTCTCCCATGTATGTAATAATGATGACCCCAAAAGTAACATCTTAGACATGATTCACAACCAGACCAAATCTATGATTGAGGTAAACAAAATATATACAAAGCTAAGAGTCATTAGATCATTCATGTCTCCAACATCATTTCCTGTAACAATCAATGAGAAGCAATTCACAGATTCCTTCTCAGCTGGGTGCAGTGGCTCATGCCTATAATCCCAGCACTTTGGGAGGCTGAAGTGAGAGGATCGCTTAGGGCTAGGAGTTCAACACCAGCTTGGGGAACATAGCAAGACCCTCCTCCCAACCACCCCCCACCCATCTCCATTGTTTTTAAAAAGGTATTTTTAAAAAAAGAAAGAAAGAAAAACAATTCTGTTTTAACTATTGTTTGCACATATATACCATGTGGTCTTCATTTCACCCCTGGCACCTTTACTTACCTACTCTGCTTCTTCATGACTGGTCACGGTAAAAGCTAATTAGTGCTTCTGCCTGTCAGAAAACTCATTCTTGACAGTTCTTGCTGACAAGCAGTCTTAGTCACAAACAAATAGGGCTTCACGTTCAGCCAGACTCTAAGTCTCACCGTCCCTCTGGGAGGCAGCAGAGAGTTCCAGCTAACTCGAGAAAAGACAACGCAGCCAGAGAGGAAGGCTGCCTGCAGGCTGACAACGCTGTCTCATAGCACCCTAACACTTCCGACGCAAGTAGATTACACCGGGGGAAGAGTTTAGGGATGAACACGGGAAAAGTACATAAAATCTAAGCAAACAAACAAAGCCCTCCTCCAAAAAAAAGAAAGAAAAGAATTATTAACACCAGGGAAAACAAAAAGTTGTGCTGGAAAGAAAAGGTAACCATAGATTATATAACTCAGCTGGGAATAATGTTTTCAAAGTCCTAACAATGTAAATGCTGAATTATTCAAAATGTAATTATAATGAAAAGAAAAGGGCTATGCACATGGGGTGGGGGTGCATAAGATAAATTCTCCTGGCCGGGGCGGTGCCTCACGCCTGTAATCCCAGCACTTTGGGAGGCCGAGGCAGGCAGATCACGAGGTCAGGGGATCAAGACCATCCTGGCTAACACGCTGAAACCCCGTCTCTACTAAAAATACAAAAAAATTAGCCGGCGCGGTGCTGGGCGCCTGTAGTCCCAGCTACTCGGGAGGCTGAGGTAGGAGAATGGCATGAACCTGGAAGGCGGAGCTTGCAGTGAGCCGAGATGGCGCCACTGCACTCCAGCCTGGGGTACAGAGCAAGACTCCATCTCAAAAAAAAAAAAAAAAAAAAAAGATAAATTCTCCTTTATCATGAGAGGTCAAAGGTAATGCCTAACACTGAAAAGGTAAGAAGAGGATAGAGCAATGCCTGTTTAGAGAGCTGGAGGTAAACAAGCAGAACAATCCGCTTTAAGAGTTGAGCTCAGAGAGCAAGGGATGGGGCAGGAGTGACAGCGGGGAGTCTGCTGGTCTTTGTAACAAGCCTTGTACCTCACAAGCTCTTGGAATATGCGGGTTGTGTGCATGTACAACTTTAGAGTTAAATTAACACTATTTTACAAGTGGCCAAGTAGAGACTAGAACCCAGAGTTGCTTAGTTTAGTGCTTGTGCCACTGTATAATACCCTTTATAAAAAATTACATATATTTTCCACTCTTGAATATAGAGAAAACAATGATATTTTATCAAAACAATGTAATGTACTATTGTTCTTGTCAAGGGTATTGTGTTTTCATTTCATGGACAAAGAAAAAAATCAAATATTCAGCAGTTGAATTGCAGACATACCAGTCTATAATAGGGGCAGGGAAAAACACAATATTCTTGAGTAAGACCTTCTCTCTTAAGGGGCACTCTTTTATTACAGAAACACATAAACACACACAATAAAATACAATGAGGTATCTCAGCACTTTGGGAGGCCAAGGTGGGCGAATCACTTGAGGTCAGGAGTTCGAGACTAGCCTGGCCAACATGGTGAAACCCTGTCTATAATAAAAATTAAAAAATCAGCCGGGCACAGTAGCGGGCACCTGTGGTCCCAGCTACTCGGGAGGCTGAGGCATGAGAATCGCTTGAACCCAGGAGGCGAAGGTTGCAGTGAGCCGAGATCGCGCCATTGCACTCCAGCCTGGGTGACAGAGTGAGACTACATCTCAATACAACAACAACAACAACAACAACAACAACAAAAAACAATGAAGTTAAGCACCATAACACTTCCTTGCCCTGCCTTGGTTTCCTCATTTTTTTTTTTTTTTTTTTTTGGTTTTTTTGAGACGGAGTCTTGCTCTGTCGCCCAGGCTGGAGTGCAGTGGCGCGATCTCGGCTCACTGCAAGCTCCGCCTCCCGGGTTCACGCCATTCTCCTGCCTCAGCCTCCCAAGTAGCTGGGACTACAGGCGCCTGCCACCACACTCGGCTAATTTTTTTTTTTTTTGTATTTTTAGTACAGACGGGGTTTCACTGTGTTAGCCAGGATGGTCTGGATCTCCAGACCTCGTGATTCCCCCGCCTCGGCCTCCCAAAGTGCTGGGATTACAGGCGTGAGCCACCGCGCCCGGCCGGTTTCCTCATTTGTAAAATACCTATAGAGTTTTGTGAATATGTAATGAGGCAGTACATATATAGTGCTTGGTGCACTTCCAAGCAGGTAGTAATTACCTGCTAAGTCATAAGAAAAATAAGTCCGAATAGACAAACTCGTGTCTGTTTGATTTTAAAGGCATGCTCATTCCTTTACATCACATTTCTAAAATAATCCTATTACCACCTTTTTAGACAAAACACTGATTTTGATTTTACTCCTGGGTCCACGTGGCATTAAATAAGACACATTGTGATACATATGTATAAAACCTGAGGGTTAGAAAATATTTTCCAGCTCTCTATTTACAAATATTTGATTTATTTAGAAATAGTCGCTTAAAATATGTCTTAAGAATTTGCACAATTAGAAGTGAAGTTCCTGACTTATCAGGACATAAAACTTGTAGTCAACTATTTTCAATAACCAGCAAGTAAATGATTTGTCACTAGATGGCACTGTATTGGGTAATATTTTTAAAAACCTTTTTTAGCACAATGAGATCCAACTTGATTTGTCAAATTAAAAGAATATTTTCTTAGTCACAGGATGAGACAGGAGGTTGGCACAGGATACAGGTCACAAAGACCCTGCTGATAACACAGGATGCCATAAAGAAGCCGACCAAAACTCACCAAAACCAAGATGGCAATGAAAGAGACCTCTGGTCGTCCCCACTGCTCATTATACACTAATTATAATATATTAGCATGCTAACAGGCGCTCCTGCCAGCACCATGACAGTTTACAAATCCCAAGGCAATGTCCGGAAGTTACCCTATATGGTCTAAAAAGGGGAGGAACCCTCAGTTCCGGGAAATCTCCACCCCTTTCCTGGAAAACTCATGAATAATCCACCCCTTGTTTAGCATATAATCCAGAAATAACTGCAAGTATACTCAGTCAAGCAGACCAGGCCGCTGCTCTGCCTATGGAGTAGCCATTCTTTATTCCTTTTCTTTTTTTCTTTTTTTGAAACTTGCTTTCACTTTAAAAAAGGAATATTTTCTTTCCAAAGGAGAGGGTAAGATTAAATTACTTCTGTTTTTTAAGTTATTTCATGGCTTTAAAAATTGTTAGGGTTTAATGGAAAAGAAAATAATGATATAATCAAGTTAAATGTCATTTTTAAACAAATCTGATACCTGAATAGTAAATAACTATTCTGATATCTTTTAAGCAGAAATAATTACAAATATCTCTGTTTCCAGTATAACAAATAAGTACAAACACATACTTAACTGCACAACTGTAGTTTCTACTGTTAGCATTTGGTTAAGGGGAACTACATTTCCCAGAATCCTTTTCTATACATGATTCTAGGCTACAGCTAGAGGAATTCAAGAGGTATTCACTTGAGATTGGGAAGGAGGAGCTGCAGCAGCAGGCACTGCTCTCTCAAGTCATTATCCTCTTCGTGGTTAGAGCTGACAGACACAAATGCTGGCAGGGCCCAGCCTGTCCTCACACACCTCTACTCTGCTGTCCAGGTCTCCCTCACAAATATTGAGCCTATTGGTCAACAAGGGCTCCGGGCCCACCACCAGATGCGTGGCAGGAGACACAGAAGTGACATTCAAGAAATAGTTCCTTATTAACCAAGGTATGTTTAGCAAGCTATAATAATGCAGTACATGAGTGAGGCACCTCCTCGCACGGTAGCTTCAGTGTGTTAATAACGTCCTATTAATTGTACAGAATTATATAACCTTTTGTATGGGTCAAATATTACATAACATTTTTTTTTTTAAAGAACAAACCACATCCCAGGCCAGTCAGTAATCTATTTAAATATTTAGAGATAAGTAATTTGAGACCACAATGTCTGAGCAAAAGAGTCAGCTAAGGAAATCCAACTTCACCACTCCTTTATTATTTACCAAATTATTATCTGGTTGTTTCATTCATTTTGCCTGAAAACTTTCTAATATTACAGACACCGATCCTTAACAGCCAGCCAAACTCCTAAGTCTGTGAGCCAACCACCAATATGGCTTAGTCTTTACTTTCAGTGCTAATAAACTAGAACTAGTGCTGGAACCCATAATGGGTGCAAAAACAGACTCAATAATTGTGTACTAAAATAATTGATGATTAAGTCATCTTCATATCAGATGAGTCTGATTCAACTCCCCTAATGGCAGAGTTACCACAAAGTAATACAAACAGGCCAGGCGTCCCAGCACTTTGGGAGGCTGAGGCGGGCGGATCACTTGAGGTCAACAGTTCGAGACCATCCTAGCCAATGTGGTGAAACCCCATCTCCAAAAATTAGCCGGGCATGGTGGCAGTGTGTGTAATCCCAGCTACCAGGAGGGCTGAGGCAGGAGAATCGCTTGAACCCGGGAAGCGGAGGTTGCAACGAGCCGAGATCGCACCACTGCACTCCAGCCTGTGCGATAGAGCGAGACTCAGTCTCAAAAACAAAAACAAAAACAAAAAACAAATACAAACAAAACATCAAAGCAAACAGAAAAATACAGTCCACTTTTGTGCATAAAAATATAAGGTTCTGTGTCTGCCATGTTGTTTCTTGTTTGCCTCTGGCAAGTCATCCAGTGACATACAGTCTGAGTGATTGCTTCCAATATAGGTAACTCCCCCAAGCCATACCTCTAACACTGGACATCAGCAAAGCCAGAACCCCCTGGTCCATAAAGCACGTCTGTTCATTTGTGTGTGTTGTCAGTGTTCAGAGAGGGCTCACTATGCTCTGGGGAGTCTTCTAAACCCTTTACAACCATTATCTCATAGGCCTCCAGCCATCCTTATGACATAGGTACTATTATACATATCCTGGTGTTGACATGCACTAGATATATAGCCTTGGAAGGTTTAGTAGAGATTGAGTAGCTTTTTCCAAGGCTATACATCTGGTACATTGCAACACCAGGGTCTGAACCAGCTTGGGTCTGACTGCAGAACCCCAGTTCTCAACCATTAAATGATGGTCCATCACCTCCACCCCCATTACATGAGAAAAGAATAAACTCTGCCTGATTTATCTTTATATCCTCCAAAAGTATGTAATGCACTTGTATTTAGTATGTGTCAACAGTTATCTGTTGACTAAATATATTCTGAATGAGAAAGTTAGCTGAGGTACTACTGCCTTTTATCAAAGAATAATTCCTGCTCCAATTTAAACTAGAGAAGACAAGGCTTCAGAAAACCTAACAGCAATGCAGACAATGAAGACAAAAACCAGGGATAAATTGTAATCAGGTAACCCCTACACCTCAGACTTATCCCAGTTTTTAGGAATCCAACTACATTACAGGACATGCACCTAACACTATCGGCATACCTTTAGTTCTATTGACTATTCTGGGCTTCCTCCCAAAATGAATAAACTCCAAGTCTCTGCCCCTCCTGGACCTACTTAACTAAGTGGGCCAAATCCAGCCATTTTCTAAGAGATGCCAATTAGAGAATAACGTTACGTAAGGACAGAATACTGTGTAAAATAGGCTATCTTTCTGCCAGTCCCCACTAGTAGGTTTCACACTTGGGTTTTGTCACCCTATCTTAATTGAATACATAGTTTTCTCCTGTAAAGACACAATATTTTGCTTTCTCTTATCTGCTAATGAGAGAATCCTACTTGGTACTCCGCAGTGAATAACAGACTTCGAGTTTGTTCAAAAACACCAAAAAATTTACTGCTATGAAAAACAAAAAAAATTACTGCTATGTATCCTGGGAATTCAAATGCTATCCATCTGGACTACATTTTACACATAAAAATCTCACAGTATCCAATTATCATGGTAGGTTTAAAGCAGGGGTATCCAATCTTCTGGCTTCCCGGGACCATACTGGAAGAAAAATTGTCTTGGGCCATACATAAAATATACTAACACTAATGATAGCGATTAGCTAACAACAACAAGAAAAAATCATACCAAAAAAAAAAAAATCTCATAATGTTTTAAGACAGTTTACTAATTTGTGTTGGGCCGCATTCAAAGCTGTCCAGGGCCACATGTGGCCTGCGGGCCACAGGTTGGACAAGCTTGGTTTAAAGTATCAAAAGGCATCTCCCAAGCCTTCCATGATTTTATTTTATTTTCCCTCTGGCTAGCAATTCCTTGGAGTCAGTCCTTTCTGTTAGGCTGGTCTACCTCCACTCCTAGACCCAGGCTGAGCACTCTCTCAAATCCCAAGGTAAAAAGAGGAAGTTGTTTTCCATCTGGGTCCCAGATCTAGTCCTTTCAGGTCAAAAGTTTTCTCCTCAGCTGCTGGACTCACCACTTAACCACTCAGGCTTCCCCCTTCCAGAGGCTTCCCTCTCTGTTTTAGTCCATTTTCTGTTGCTTATATAACACCTGAAACTGGATAACTTATAAAGAAATGAAATTTATTTCTTACAGTTCTGGATACTGGGAAGTCCAAGGTTGAGAGACGGTATCTGGTGAGAGCCTTCTTGCTGGTGGTGAGTCTCTGCAAACTCCGAGGGAGTGCAGGGCATCACATGGCGAGGGGGCTGAGTGTTGCTCTCTCTTTCTCTTCTTACAGAGCCACAAGCCCCACTCCCATGACAACCCATTAATCCACTAACCCGTTAACCCATTAATCCATGAGTGGATTAATCAATTCATGAGGGCAAAGCCCTCATGACCCAATCACCTCTTGAAGATTCTACCTCTCAATACTGCCACACTGGGGATTAAGTGTGAACGTGAGTCTTGGAAGGGACAAACATTCCAACCACCGCACTCTCCTTGAGCATATTCTCAGCCTCACTCCTGTACTGTTTAGCATGGATTCTTATTCCTTGCTGAAAGTCAGTTTTCTTCTACAGCTCTGCCCAGCATCACCCACTCATCTGACTCAGCAAGAGTCACACAAATTGCATATTTTAAGAAGATCCTTTGCTGTATCTTGAGCATTCATCTTCCCTTTACATTTGAATAAAACAATAATGCATCTACTTCTGATTACAGTTTAAGCTCCTTGACACTAGGTAGGCAAATACCCCCTTTTGTCCATGACTTTTAGGATCAGAAATTTTTCACCACAGACATTAATTACACAGTTGCCTTTAAATTACGCAGTCTGAGCAAGACAATAGCTTTAAAATAAAGCAGAAGAGATTTTATAGTTTCTAATCACCTGTATACCAAAACACTTAAATGAACCACTGATGGGGCTTGTCAAATTTTTAATTCTGTCAATCTGCAAGGAAAAAGAAAAAAGAAAATGGAGAGAAAACAATTATCCACCCTCGAAGATTTGGTATTATTTGCCTGAGGGAAGATTTTAGGATGTTTTAGAGTCCCTCTGATTTATTGTTCTTTGTTTTCATCATTACATTAGAATGTAATCTGATCCACTCTGATGGTCCCAGAGAACCATGATCCTTTCTTTCCAAAACATCCACTACAAGACTGGACCTGGCTTTTGGTACTCTTCCTTCTTTAAACTCATTCCAAAAAAAGGCTTCAGAGAATGACTTTCTAAAGTCAACACAAACTTCAGACTTTGGGTCTCTCTCACAATTGGTCACAGAGTGCAGATGAAACTCAAAGTCAGTCGTGCTCTCAAAGCAAAACACTGAACAAAGATAAGCCCAGTCTTCAAACAACACGCAAGCCCACTGGCTTACTTCCGTAAAGGGCCCAAGTTACAGAAACGCCTGTTCTGTAAATGGCTTTGGTTACTTTCTCAGGATCATCTGCTCAAACAGTGATATGTCAGTCACTGCTAAGATCTTTAAAGAAAAACATCTTTCACTGGCACAGGATAGAGCATTCAAGAATTCAAAGAAACATTTGTAGATAAAAAAAAAAAAAAACCTTCAGCATGGCAAATCTCAGCCTGTGGCTTTTGGCTTCAGATTACTTGCATAATACTTTGTTTTTGTGAGATCCTCAAAAATGAGTGGTTATATATTTTTCATTTTAAAAAGTTTCTTCCTTTCCTATTTGTGATTAGAATAGAAACTATTAAGTTTAGTTTAAAAAAAGTATTTTCCTTCAGAAATCTATCCTACAAATCAACGTAGTTCTGTCAACGACCCCAGATAAATATTAAGTTGGACAGACACATCAAACAACATTAAACAAATAACTATGTGAACTGAATTAATTAGTTACACAATTAATTCTCTACTTTTGGCAAATGCTTGATTCTGTTCTTAAAAGGTTAAATACAAAATAAGAGCAGTTTAATGTCATGAGGAGCCTTGTATATTTGCTGAACACCAGGAAAACCTTAAAGCACAACTTCATTAAATTCAAAGCAAAGAGATTTGACTCCTTTAGAGTGACATAATTAGAGAAAGGACTAAAGGGAGAACTGAAGGGTCCTAAAAAGAGCATGGCCTTGGGTATTGGGAAGATCAGGATTTGAATCCTGGCTCAGTTATTTGCCAGCTGTGTGGTCTTGCACAAGCTACATAAACTCTCTGAAAATCAGTTTATTCAGCTGTAAAATGAGAAAAATAATGTCACTGCACAGAACTGTTATGGAGATTCAATGAGTTAGATGAAGCACTTAGAACCAATGTGGCGCCTGACACATGCTCGATAGGATGTCTGTGATTGATGTGAATTCCCTTCTTCTAATTCCCTTCCCTGTGTAAAACTGATGTGGCAGATGGTAGGACTTTGTAATGGTTGTAAATAGTTGGTTTCTTGAAAAAAACAAAACAAAACTATATTCAAATTATATTTTTAAGATGCTGAAGGAAATCCTGACAGGTTACAACATGGATGAACTTTGAATACGTTGCGCTGAAACAGGCCAGTCACAGAAGGACAAATATTGTATGATTCCTCTTGTATGAGGTTCCCAGAGTAGTCAGAAAGTAGGATGGTGGTTGTCAGCAGATGGAGGAGAGGGAAATGGGGAGTTGTTTAATGGGTACAGAATTTTTTTTTTTTTTTTGAGATGGAGTCTCACTCTCGTCCAGACTGGAATGCGGTGGAGTGATCTTGGTTCACTGCAACCTCCACCTCCTGGGTTCAAGTGATTCTCCTGCCTCAGCCTCCTGAGTAGCTGGGATTACAGGTGCGCACCACCACGCCCTGCTAATTTTTATATTTTTAGTAGAGACAGGGTTTCACCATGTTGGTCAGGGTGGTCTTGAACTCCTGACCTCGTGATCTGCCCGCCTTGGCCTCCCAAAGTGCTGGGATTACAGGCGTGAGCCACCACGCCCAGCCAGAGTTTCAATCATGGGAAGTGAAAAGGTTCTGGAGATGTATGGTGGTAATGGTTGCACAACAATGTGAATGTACTTAATGCCAAAAAAACCACTCAAGAATGATTAAATGGTAAAGTTTATGTTATGTATATATTTACCCCCGCTACACACACACATACTGAAAAGTGCTTGGTATTTTTTAAAATCTTACAACAAATTCTTTTGAAAAAGTTTTGTTGTTGTTGTTTGTTTGTTTGAGACAGGGTCTCACTCTGTTCCAATGGCTTCGTATTCCTGCTCATCTCAGCTTGACCTCTTGTGGCTATTTCTCCTTTTGAAACTGTTCTTAAATGGCTCTCTTCCCGAGTGTGCCCTTTAAATGTTGGAGTGTCCCAGAGTCCTCTGCATGACCCTCTCTTATTTTGCTCAGCAAGCTCTCCTTATATAATCTCACCCATTCACACACGTGTGAATACGTTTCCGTCTGCTGGTTCTCTCCATTTGGGTGCCCCATTCTAAAATGTCCAGAACCAAACTCAATGTTTCCTTTCTACTCTCCCATTCAATGGCTATAGGTTAAAAAAAGCTTCCTTCTCTATTCTTCCATCCCTCCCACAACTGTTATCTGCAGCTCTGGTATGTCACGCAAATTCCACCTCCCAAAATCACATGCAACTTTGTCTTCTCTGCCACATCGCTGCTGTCAAGGCCTAATCCGGGCCCTTCCCCGCACTCACCTGGACTTTGCAGCAGTCTCCTAACTCGTCTATTCTCTTTAGTCTTCCCCTTCCAGTCCATCTTCCACACTGCTGCCAGGCATTTTTCTAAAATGTGAATCTCCGCCATTCCCCTGATTTTAAAACTTCCAGTGGTTCCCTACAGCCAATGGGGCGAAGGCCAGTCATTCAGCATTACACACATGGCCCTCTCCAATCTCATTTCCTGCTGCTTTCCCACTTCCCAACGCCCCTGAACCTTAAGCTCCATTACAACTTCTCAAGAAAATGACAATTCCCACCTCTACAGCGTGGTACATGCTGCTTCTGAAACATGCTCCTTGTTCTTCTCCATTTGGTGGGCAACTGCATGCTCTTGAAGACTCAACTCAAAACGCCAGTCTTCCCAGACCAACCCCCACAGTCCAAATTAATTGAAGCGCCCAGAGCAGTTTGTGCAGGAGGTTGCAACGCTTAGCACGCAGCACTGCATTTACCTGTTTCTTGCTTCCAAGTCATCCCTGAAACCTTCTGTGTGGAGCAGCACAGGACCAGAAGACCTGCCTCACTCAGTTTGCAGTCACCCCTAGATGCTTCATGGCTTGTGTGGTCTACCTCTCTAGTCACACGTCTCCCAATCCTCAATGCTCAGGGACTCCACTGCCACACTGATGGACCACCATGGTCCAAGCACGTCCACTACAAGGCTTGGGGAAATCTTTCATTCGTTCACTCGACTCACATTTATTACACGTGGAGCTACACGGATGAGACTTGGCTCCTCCCTCAGAGAAGCGAAAACAAACACACAAACAGACACGAATAACACAGGTTGTAGAAACCTACACACAGAGTGATTCCCAGGACATTCTGGAGATGGAGCACACAGTAGGACAATGTGCCCAGCAAGTGTGGGGCCCTGGAAATGGAAGAGACACTCGGTGGAAGCTTCTAGGACCTACAAGGTTTGAAGTGAGACTCAGAGAACATAGAGCGAAAGAGGAGGGAATAGGACGAGTGGGAAACAGGAAATGGAAAATGTATCAATTAACCAGATTAACTTTTTGTCAACTGCTCAAGTACAAGGAGTAAGAACCATGACAGAATCTCCAAATATATCTAGATCTTTTTTTTTTTTTAATTGAGACAGGGTCTCTGTCACCTAGACTGTAGTGCAGTGGCAAAATCATAGCTCACTGCAGCCTCGACCCCCCGGGCCCAAGCGATCCTCCCACCTCAGCCTCCTGAGTAGCTGGGACCACACCCAGCTAATTTTTGTATTTTTTGTAGAGACAGCATTTCGCCATGTTGCCCAGGCTGGTCTCGAACTCCTGGGCTCAAGCAATCCGCCTGCTCTCAGCCTCCCAAAGTGCTGGGATTACAGGTGTAAGTCACCGCACCTGGCCCTAGATCTTTAACAGTAAAAGTAAACAACACAGTGATCTCCGGAGACATATACATTATCACTCCGTTTCTTTTCTGTCTCCCTCTCTCACACCCACAGACACACAGAAAAAGCTTAATGTCTATGTAATGAATACCTAATGGCAGTACTGACACAGTCAGAGCCTCTGCCCCCTCCAGTCACTTACGATCTGTGCCATCCACGGTGAAGGCACCCAGGTGTCCCTCCCTTCTGTTATTCCTTCTCACCATCCCCTGGCCCTTTTGTCTCTTCTATGCTCACCTCCCACGCACACTGCAAAACGAGGCTACATCATCAGAGGCTGCCCTATTTATTCAAAGATGATGTTACTGAGAACAATCATATCTTTTTGTGCTAAAACGAACTTATCAACAATAGTTCTTTTTTCACAGCATAAAGACTACTCTTAATTTGGAACCATAGTTATTAATGCTATTGTAATTTAGTTTAAGTCTTAAATGGACCCAACATTTCTTCTTAAAAGGAAAACAACCCTATCAGGAATAATAATAATAATATAATCATTGTCACATCATGTTACAGAGAAAACTCACATTTAATTTCTGGGTTTGTCAGTGTTTTACTACACAATTCTTTGGTCCACTTAACCTCAAATCCTTACACAAATCTGTGTTATGTCACATAAAGACATTTTAAAATTATTTTCATGTTTTGGCTCCATCTTATTGATAATTATTTCACTAATTTGAAAACAGATTAAATCTATGTACAGATACAGAACGTAAAATAATACTAAATAAGGCCAGGTGTGGTGGCTCATGCCTGTAATCCCAGATCTTTGGGAGGCTGAGGTGAGAGGGTGACTTGAGGCCAGAGATTCAAGACCAGCCTGGGCAACACAATACAGCAAGACCCCATCTCTACAAAAAATTAAAATTAAAATTAAAAAACCAAGAATCTTTCAATTTAGTATTTACATTTGCTGGTTGCAATTTTAATTATATTTCTTACATATCAATTGCATCCCTGCAAGTTCAGTTAACAAAGTATATGAATAATAGAATCATGCTTGAAGTTGGGAGGTAAGGGAGAAGAATAGGTCTTTGTACTGGATCATGATCTTAAATGCTTACCGACCAGGAAGAAGGGAAAGGGAGGGAAATGAGTGGGGCTAGGGGAGAGCACACATGATAGTTAAAAGCAATATGTAAAGTAAAAAAATAATAAAGTAAGTTGATTTCACATGCAGTTAAAAGAATCCCTGAAAATGAGTGAGGTAAAATCCTCCTCCATTGCCCTCAATCCAAGAGCTGAGTGGAAGTGCCATTCCAGGGAGGCTTGGGGGTACTATCAGGAGGCAGAAAGATGTAAGATCTCAAAATCTGAGTGGTGAATGGTATACCAGCCCCTCATCCTCCCACCTCTAGCACTTTGTAAAAAGTTAATCATCGAATTAAATGTTATAATCCAATTTCCAAAATTGCTCTACTCCACTTAAACTGCTGTCACCTATAATAACCTTGCAAGCAAATGCATTCATTTCAAACATCATTCTCTGCGAATTCTGCAACATCTGAAGCTCTTGATCACTCTGCTTTTTTCGCTCCTGCAGGAACTCAACTGGCTCTTCTTTCTCTCTAATGCAACAGATCCAGCTCCCCTTCCTAATCATATCCCAAACCATGGCTTTCCCCAAAGTCACTGCTCTGATTTTCTCTACATACTCAGTCATTGAAACCTCAACCATCACAGGGAAGGGATTCTGCTGCCTCCCTTCCATGTGTCCTACCTCTGCCCTCTCACTGCCCCCAACTAAATCCATCACTTGACTGCTAGATCGCAGCACTACGATCCACCTCTGTTTCTCCCTTTCTTCCATTCATCTTTGACATTACTACCAGATTAATCTTTGTCTGGATCCCAGACTTTTTTTCCTTTTCGAAATTACACCATCACTCCTCTTTAGGACAGTGTGGTGGTTGTAAAATCTGTTCCCAGATTCTCTGACACACCTCTTTTTAAAAGGTGAAACCTAGCTCCCCTTCCCTTGAATGTGGGCGGAATTTACTGGCTTGTGTCTAAGGAACAGAACATGGCGAGAGTGATGGGGGATGATTTCCAAGGTGTGGTCAAAAAGGGCATTGAAGCTTCTGTCTTGTTTTCTTGCATCGCTCGATCTGGGGAGTGCAGCTGCCATGTCATAAGGACACTCAACCCTGTGAAGAGTCCCACATAGAGGAGGAACTGAGGCCTCCCACCAACAACCAACACCAACTTGCCAGCCATTTGAGTACACCATCTTGGAAGAGGACCCTCCAGCCCCAATAAAGCCTTAAGATGACTGAAGACTGGCTAACATCTATTTAAAAATTATTATTTATTTTTTTAATAGAGATGGGGTCTCGCTATGTTGCCCAAGCTGGTCTCAAACTCCTAGGCTTGACCAATCCTCCTGCCTCAGCCTCCCAAAGTGCTGGGACTAGAGGCATGAGCCTCCATGCCCAGCCCTGACTAACATCTTGACTTCACCACAAGAGACCCCAAGCCTGAACACTGTTAATGTGATCCCAAATCTCTGAAGTACAAAAATTGTTAGAGATAATAAATGTTGATTGATGTTTTAAGCCAATAAATTTGGGGATAATTTGTTACACTGCAATAGATTAGTAGTTCAGAAGGCTTCTTCTGCCAGTGTGACAAATCCAAATGCTTTCTTTGGGCACTCGAGGTTGTCCAATAACTGCTCTTACTTTATCTTTGGGTACAGAAACACCATCTGAGCCAGTTATTTCACTGACCTCACACGACATGTGAAACTCTGCCTCTACTTTAGCCCATGCCATTGTCACACAGAATGTCCTTTTTGGTCCTCTCCACTAAACTAAATTCAACACTTTCTTCTAGGCTCAATTCAAGGAAGTGAATTAAATACCTACACAGGAATTTTTTATAGTTTTTAATGTACATAAATAAACATGTCTGATTTCCAAAACTATGTTTTAGTTACTTAAGATAGAAATTATGACTTATGCTACCCTCACATTCCCCCATACTAATAGATACACAGACATAACTTACCACGGATCCATTTTTTAAAATGAAATAGATCAACATGTACTGACCTGTTCAGCTATATATGATACATTAAGTGGAAACAAAGCAAGTTGCACAAAGAAAATTGAGTGCTTAAGAATAAATTTTAAAAGAAATGTATAAAACACATCTGAGGAAAACTTTGAAGCATTCTTAAAAAGACACAAATGAAGAGTTTAACAACAGACATCTCTTATATTCAGATAGAACAAGTTAACATAAAAATGTCAGTTCATCATAAATTTAGAAATTTAATGTAATCCTCATAAATAAACCAAGTTTTTTTAATGGAGACATACAATTGATACTGAGCCTCATATTGAAAAATAAATGTGCAGTAACAGCCAGGAAAACACTAACACACTAGAGGGAAGGCCGAGTTATTCCGGACATTAAATCACAGTCTAAAGCCTCCATGATGAAAAGTGTCTTACTGACACATGAATAGACAGACAAACCAACAGAGTAATACAGAAAGTTCAAAAACAGACCCAAGTGCAGATGAAGTTTTAGTACTGTATATTATTAAGGTGGCATCTAAAATCACTAAGGCAAAAACTATTTAATAAATGATGTTTGATATGGTTTGGCTGTGCCCCCACCCAAATCTCATTTTGAATTGTAGTTCCCATAATCCTCACGTGTCATGAAAAGGACCCAGTAGGAGGTAATTTAATCATGGGGGTGGTTACCCTCTTACTGTTCTTGTGATAGTGAGTTCTCATGAGATCTGATGGTTTTATAAGGGGCTGTTCTCCCATTTGTTTGGCACATCTCCATGATGCTGTCATGGGAAAAAGGACATGTTTGCTTCCTCTTCTGCCATGACTGTAAGTTTCCTGAGGCCTCCCCAGCCATGCTGAACTGTGAGTAAATTAAACAACTTTTCTTTATAAATTACCCAGTCAAGGGGTTGTCTTCATAGCAGCGTGAAAATGGATTAATACAATGTTAAAATAATTGGCTAGCCACTGGAAAACCTCATTTGGAAAACCAAAATAAACTCCAAACAAATCAGGGATCTAAATAAAGCAATGAAGCCATACTACCACTAGAAGGGGGGAAAAAGGTGAATTCTCTAACCTTGATGTAGGAAAGGGTTTGCTAACTACAACTCAAAATTGGGAAGACTGAAAGATTGATTGATTTGACTACGTAATTTTTTTTTTTAATTTCTGTATGGCCAAAAATACTCCATTGTAAACATAAGGCAATAGATAAAATGGGAGAAAATATTTGCATCCTATCACAGATAAAGGAGTAATAACCATAATACATAAAGAACTCTTAAAGACAGAAACAACAGAAAAATGGGTAAAGGACATGGGAAAATACATACACACACATATATATTCACATATACTCATATACACAGACACACACACACATATATATCCCTTAGATATATTAAAAGATGTTCAGTTCCACTCACAGTGGAAGAAATACAAATTTAAATTACATTGAGATGCTATTTCTCAACTATCGAATTGGCAAAAATTTTTTTTAAAAAAAGTCACTCTTGGCTAGGCTATGGAGAAACAGACACTCTCATACAGAGTTTCTTGGAGAACCGGCTGATTCTAGGGCTGAGGCAGAGAAGGTACGCAATGAGAAACATTCTACATGCACAAGAAAGAATATGTTCAAAGAACAATGGAGATGCATCAAAAGACACAGGAGGCAGCTTCAAGAAACTCCTACTGGCCAAATCTGGGATAATTTAAGCATCAAAATACATAATGATAACACATTAAGACTAATATAAGAATCCATGAATATGCACTGAAATAAATGAGAGCGAAGAGAGAGCTCTTTTTGAGGGAAGAAAGTCAACTATAAATAAATGAAGAAGAAATGATGGACTTTTAAAAATCACCATTAGGAAAGAATAAATGATTCACACAAGCATCAGTAGATTTTAAAAGCCTAGGGTTAAACGTGTGAGGAGTAACAGGACATTAACAAAATCTAAAAATATCATTCCATAAGACAATTATTATTGGAAATAAGGGAGAGAGTAACTTTCCTGAGAAAAACCAGAGAAACCGGAAAATCTGACAGAAACCTGACCTTAACCAAGGGATCCAAGTTAATATCACCAATGGTGAGACAAATAGACATCAGGTGCCTCTGAGTATGATGCACTGAGAAGAACACAGTGTCCCTAATGTAGCATTTCTACGGAAAGCACAAAACCTCAATACCGGCATGAGGAAACAACAAACCACTGCTGAAAGACACTATGTAATATTGCCTAGTTCTCTCTGAAAATGTCAAGGTCACAAAACACAGAAAGACTGAGAAGCTGTTCCAGGTTAACTAAATGTAACATATGATCTGGAAATTTCTTACTATAAAGATATTTTGGGGATAACTGACAGAATCTGAATAAGGTCTACAGTTAGATAATATTATGGTATCAGTGTTAATATCCCAATTTTATTTATTTATTTATTTATTTATTTATTTATTTATTTATTTTTTGAGACCAAGTTTTGCTCTTGTTGCCCAGGCTGGAGTGCAATGGCACGATCTTGGCCCACTGCAACCTCCGCCTCCCAGGCTGAAGCAATTCTCCTGCCTCAGCCTCCCTAGTAGCTGGGATTACAGGTGCGTGCCACCACACCCAGTTGATTTTTATATTTTTAGTAAAGACAGGGTTTCACCATGTTGGCCAGGCTAGTCACGAACTCCTGACCTCAGGTGATCCACCCGCCTCGACCTCCCAAAGTGCTGGGATTACAGGCATAAGCCACCATGCCTGACCTATTTATTTATTTTTTGAGACAGAGTCTTGCTCTGTCGCCCAGGCTGGAGTGAAGTGGCGTAATCTCGGTTCACTGCAACCTCTGCCTCCTGGGTTCAAGTGATTCTCCTGTCTCAGCCTCTCAAGTAGCTGGGATTACAGGCGCACGCCAACATATCCAGCTAATTTTTGTATTTTAGTAGAGACGGGGTTTTGCCATGTTGCCCAGGCTGGTCTCGAGCTCCTAACCTCAGGTGATCCGCCTGCCTCAGCCTCTCAAAGTGCTGGGATTTCAGGCGTGAGCCACCGCGTCTGGCCAATATCCCGATTTTGAAAAAAAAAAAAAAATTCAGCAAGAAGAGGAAAAAAATTAAATTGCATTTACAAGCTATTGTCTAAAAAATTTATTTACATACTATATATCTTTAATAATATATGCAAATGTATAGACATGACTTTTCTAAGCACAAAGTAAAGGTGAAAAGCATAATTGGTAATGGTGATAAACTATTCCTAAGTAAAGCGGTTGGGGTGTGTTTTGGCAGAGGCAAATAGGACTGACAGTAAAACAAAATTTTTACAGCCTAATTTTATAATTACCAAATGAGGGTGGTGATATTATGGGATGTTACTATCTTCTAGTATTTTTCAATATTTTTTAAGTGCAAAATAGTCATTTATGAAAAATGTTGCTTTTATTCAAGACAGAACTTGGAATCAATTGAATTCACTTAACAACATTCATAAATGACCTTAATTCCATACTAATATTCTCATGTTAACACCAGCTGTTAGAGTAAATACAGGAACATATGAAATTATTTCTCTTTATGTAATACAATAAAGAGAGAATACAATCTGTAGAGACTGCACACATTCTCCAAGAAACAAGTTTACAAGTGTTCACAGCACTGTTCACAATGCAAAAATCATGAAACCCAAACATCAGCCAACAGCAGAATGGAGAAATTGGCATATTCATACTATGAAACTATGGCATATTCATACAACGGAAAGCTAAACAGCAATGAAAATTAATCACCTAGAGCTACATGCATCAGCACTGTTAAAATATCAAAATCCTAACGTTGAGTGAAATGAGAGGTACAGAACAATACATCCAGTATGATTCTGCTACATAAAGATAAAAAACAGGCGAAACCAAACATTGTTCAGAAATGTGTGGGTGTGTAACTATCTATATATATATATTTTTTTTTTTTTTTGAGACAGGGGGTCATTCTGTTACCCAGACTGGAGTGCAGTGGCTCAGTGACAGCTCACTGCAGCCTCAACCTCCAGGGTTCAAGCAATTCTCCCACTTCAGCCTCCCAAGTAGCTAGGACTGCAGACATGCACCACTATGGCTGACTAATTTTTTAATTTTGTAAAGATAGGGTCTCGTCATGTTGCCCAGGCTAGTCTTGAACTCTTGGGCTGAAACAATCCTCCTGCCTCAGCCTCCCAAAGTGCTGGGATTACAGGCATGAACCAAAGCACCCAGCCTGGGCTCCATTTTTTTAGACAGGATAGCCCCGGAAGGGAAAGAGTTCTCTGTCAAATCCACATGGCTTGACAGACAACTTGAAAATATCCAGTTCTTTCCCATCTTATTTCTATGCTCACCAACAAAATTCTGATCCAAGTTTTATCCTTTCAATAAGTCTACAGCTGGCTACAGCACATCTCCCACTGCCAACTAATACACTGGAGAATTCAATCTCATGGAAGCTTGCTTGGCTTGGATAGCTTTACTCAGTCTCACAATCTCCATCCACCCTAAATGAATTGATAAAATCAAATTTCTTCACCTGCAAAGTCACACCTGGGAATCCTGATCAAACGGTGCGGAGTTCCTCTCTTCCTGAAGTCCTGCCTGACAGGAATGTAACCGTCACTGCTGGAATGTTAACTTTCCAGAAGCATCTATCAAGGGCAGACCATCTGTCTCCATTAACCACAAGATGCCTAATGGACACCGGGAGCAATTCAACACTCACTAATTAACAAACACTGGCCTTCAAGAGAAGAAGCTCTAAGTACCAATCGATAATTTCGTGTTAATCATTAACAAAATAGAAAATAAACTATGGCTGAGTTAACTCCAAAATTAATTTTAACCTTTCATGTAACATGTCAAAACACTGAGAAAAAGTAATTTTAAAGGGTAGCTATCACAGAAGTTCATCATATAATTATATAAAAATTATCACACAAAATAATCAAACTGCTATCAAATAGACATAACTTACTAATAATAGATTTCTAGCATTTACTCAATAAGGCTTTACTTTAACCTTCACATAATCTTCAGTAAAATCTAAGAACCTGTCTTTTAAAAAATAATTATTAGGCATTAGAAACATTATGATTTTTTAATTGAACAAATAGGCAGACATTATTTCTAAATGTTCATTTTCTCTCAGCAGCTTTTTTAACACACCATCTTTTGTCCTCAAAAATAGTATGAATAGGCCAAGCATGTTGGCTCACTCCTATAATCCCAGCACTTTGGGAGGCCAAGGCAGGCAGATAACATTTGAGGTCAAGAGTTTGAGACCAGCCTGGCCAATATTGCAAAACCCTGTCTCTACTATCACAAAAATAAAAAAATTAGCTGGGCGAGGTGGTGCATGCCTGTAATCCCAGCTACTCTGGAGGCTGAGGCACGAGAATCACTTGAATCTGGAAGGCGGAGGCTACAGTGAGCCAAGATTGCGCCACTGCACTCCAGCCTGGGCAACAAAGGAAGACTCTGTCTCAAAAAAAAAAAAAAAAATAGTATTAATACATCAACAAGGCAAAGTCCAAATCCCAGTCATCATCTTCTGTACTTCTACTACACCTTCCTTTGTGCTCTCCCTTGTGAAATTCCCATACTTCCTGGATAACAGATTCCCATCAAGCCCCCCCTACTCTCCCCACTAGCAGCTCCTGAAAAACTACCTTCTTACACCATGAGTATCTCAGTCCATTAAGTGGCACAAATAGCAAATTTCCCTTTGTCACGGACTGAAGGCTTGTGTCTCCCCAGAATTCATATGCTGAAACCCTGCTCCCTGATGATAGGATTAGGAGGTAGGGTCTTTGGGAGGTAATTAGGGTTAGATGAGGTCATGAGGATAGAGACCTCATGAATGAGACTAGTGTCCTCATAAGGGTCCAGAGAGCTTGCTTCTTCTCTCCACCATGTGAGGACCCAGGGAGAAGGCGCCACCTATGAACCAGGAAGCTGACTCTCACCAAATACTGAATCTGCCAGCACCTTGATCTTGGATTTCCCAGCCTCCAGAGCTGTGAGAAATAAATGTCTGTTGTTTATAACCCAACCAGTCTACAAGTTTGTTACAACAGCTCTAATGGACTAAAACATCCTTCAAAACTGAAATAATAAAATTTTTTCTCCATTGTCTGTGCCTCACGTCTCATTCTCCAAATCTCTCTAGGCTGTAAAGAGAAGTATGCTCCTACACGTTACAGAGCTAATAATGGTAACAACAAAAGCCTATGCGTGCTTCTTTACCATTTATTTCTGAGTAAGTAATATATTCACATAGTTCAAAATGCAAAATAGAACATAAAAGGTAAAAAGGAATATTCAGAGAAAAGTCCACCTGTCCCCCAGCTACCTGATGCCTTATCTCAAAGGCATGGAATATTATGGTTCTTTTTCTATCCTTCCAGAGAGATTATATCTATATATATGCAAATGTTTATAAATTCTCTTTTTTTACATTCTTCTATGCCTTGTTTCTACTCAGGATTTTATGGTATAGCAGATCAGAATACGATGAG
Organism: Gorilla gorilla gorilla; assembly: GCF_029281585.2. Lineage (NCBI taxonomy): Eukaryota > Metazoa > Chordata > Mammalia > Primates > Hominidae > Gorilla > Gorilla gorilla. The sequence goes on from NC_073230.2 coordinate 140,174,470, forward strand.
CTTCCTCTTTCTATTTTATGGCTACATATGACTCTTCAAATATGTGTAAACCAGTTTCTGTGGCTCTAGCCTCGCCACACCAATTTATTCAATACTCGTGGTCCCAAGACAATAAACACACCTTCATGTTTAAATATTTTTTATATATTAAGCCAGGTTATTGCATCAATGCTAGACTCTGTGGGTGTGACAACTGTTTTGCAGGTATATACAGAAAACAGTCCTCCTTAGCATGTATTTAGAGGTGAAATGTCATGTCTGCAACTTACATTCAAATGATGAGGCAAAATAATACAAATATGCATACTTACCACATATGGTTCAAAATATACACACACTTGGAACAAGCCAGCAAGTACAGCAAAATGTTAACTAGTGAATACAGAAGGAGGGTATACAGGTGCTCGCAGTACTATTTTTTTAAGCGTGAAATTTTCAAAATATTATAAAAAGCTAGGGCAAAAAGCCTGTATTATTTCCAGGGGTCTCCCTCATTTGCCACTGTGAAAGAAAAATAAAATCTCAGGACCCCAAACTCACTATGCCAGAGGGAAAGTTAAGCCTGGAAACTGAATCACGAAAAAACTGCCTTACTTTTGTTCCCAAACAGCTGTAATTTCACATGCTTACTTTATCTTACGTAAAATGTAGATTTACTGAGCACAAGACGAATGCATAATTGACTTTTTCCCCCACTCCTTTCTTTTCACATGTAAAAATGTAGATTCACTGAGCAGTACTAATCAGAGCCTCCCAAGAATGTAACCACTTGCCTCATTGCCTACCCACTCTCCCTTTTTTTTCTTCCCCTCCTGCTTTCTCTTTCCACTTTAAATATTGAAGTTCCCAAAATCCTCTTCAGAAAAAGCACAAGACACAGATCCTCCCGTGACTTGTGTTTCTTTTTCGGGGGCGCGTCCTCAACCTTGGCAAAATAAACCTCTAAACTGATTGAGATCTGCCTCTGTCACTGTTTGGTTTACACTTTAAAACCTACAGTGGTTCTTTCCCAACTCCCAAGCCTATGTCCTAACCTAGCCCAACCACTTCCCTTGCATTCTCCCAAAAGAAAATTAAAATGAGTTCTTTTTAGCTATTCTTAACTACTGGTCCTTCAAACTGCTCAGATTCCATGGCTCCCTAGAGTCTTCCCCTACTGCTTTGTCCCTTCTCCCGTCTCAACTAGAGCACTCTATGCGCGTACTCATTTACTTCCCCTCACCATTTCATGGCCTAAGTACTGGGAACCCAGCTAGAGGGGAAGCACCTACAGCAAAAAGCCCTCTATGAACAATTCTTTTGTAATTCCCACAGCACCTAACTCGTGCTATGCACCTAATAGGTATTAAAAAAGTGTTCACTGAAAGAATGGTTTGTTGTTTTGTTTTGAGACAGGGTCTTACTCTGTCACCCAGACTAGAGTGCAGTGGCATGATCACAGGTCACTGTAGCCCTGACCTCCCAAGCCCAAGTGATCCTCCTGCCTCAACCTCCCTGAGTATCTGGGATCACAGGCACAGGTCACCACACCTGGGTAAAGGCAAACTCTCACTATGTCGCCCAGGCTAGTCTCAAACTCTTGGACTCAAGCAATCTTCCTGCCTCAGCCTCCCAAAGTGCTGGGATTACAGGCGTAAGCCACCACGCCCAGCCTAGAATGGGCTTTTTTAAAACAATTAAGGGCATGGGAACTACTGCTAGGCAATGGGGGAAAGGTCTCGAAGCTCACTGGCAGAGTCTTCTGAAAAAACCCTCCAGTCTTTCAGCTTTTCTTCAATACTTTAAACTCATCTCATCTTTCCTATCCTTCCACATTGTTACAACTGTCTTCTCTCTGACACAAACAATGCCAGATTATCCTACTAAGAACGGGAAAAACCTGTTCCACAACCATAAATAAAGCAACTCTAGAAGTTGGAGCAGCAAAATTCTCTTAAATTTTACTTACATGATGAGATTACTCTTGAAGACTGTAAGAAAGTGTAAACCACTTGAAAAGAGTACCGCTGAATAACGTGTCCATGGACTATTCCTGCAGTTTGAAACTAGGGAAGAACTGCCTTTTAAAGTGTGTTAACTTCAGTTAATCAAGACAATGCTAGAGACATCTGAATACAGAAGCAACTAGCATCTTGACTCAGACAACCTGTGTCTAACAACAACACGCGTTGAAAAGTTGATTCACTAACAAGAAAAAAATAGGAATGCTACTAAAAAATAGGGGTATCTACTTAAAGTGAAATTGCACGAACCTACAATAAGAAGAATTGAAACCTATTTCATTTTTTTTCACCTGATTGGAATTCAGAAGGACCTAAAAATACAACCCTCCGAAAATTAAGATCCAAAGAGGTTAAACACACCTAGTCCAATATCTCGTAACTCAGAAGTTAAAGTCAAAGCTTGCTTGAGAACTCAAATATAGTGGTCTTCTCATGCTATTCTGTCCACTTCACTTCTAAATTTCCTAACCTTATCTTCTGCCCAAAAAGCACAGTGGACAGGGAGGTGGAAGACCTAACTGTGGTCCGCTGTGCTGTGAACCAGGTGTGTAAGTTTAAGTAAATTGTCTCATTTATAAAATGAGAAGATTGAACTCAATGTGCTCTCAAGGCCCTTACAGCTAGAATATACTGTGCTCCTTCAGAGTGGCATAGGTCACAGTTGCTATTTAACACAAATTTGACTCTACCACATTTTTTACATACCAAACTCTGTTATAGTTTAAGAAATTTAAAAATACTACTTTAACCCAAACAATATCTTTGTTTACCAAAAATTTCCATACGTAGAAAGGATCCTGAAATTCTATATAGTTATTTATTACCAAAATTTAGGCAAACTGTTCTTTAAACTTCAATCTGAAACCTATTTGAATGCCTAGTTAAATCTGAAAGTCTAAACACCTATCTGAAACCTATTTGAATGCCTATTTAAATCTGAAAATTTAAACATCAATCTGAAACCTATTTGAATGCCCATTTAAATATCAAAAACAGCTTGAGAAGTGATACATTTCACATATCTTTTCCATTCAACCTGAAATATGCTATATAAACATATTAAACTCTTCAGAAATAATTTGCACTGGCTGGGTGTGGTGGCTCACGCATGTCATTCCAGCAATTTGGGAGGCCGACGTGGGTGGACCATCTGGGAGGTTAGAAGTTCGAGAGACCAGCCTGGCCAACTTGGTGAAACCCCGTCTTTACTAAAAATATAAAATTAGCTGGGTGTGGTGGTGCATGCCTATAATACCAGCTACTTGGGAGGCTGAGGCAGGAGAATTGCTTGAACCCAGGAGGTGGAGACTGCAGTGAACCGAGATCATCCCACTGCATTCCAGCCTGGGCAACAAGAGTGAAACTCCGGGCCAGGCACAGTGGCTCACACCTGTCATCCCAGCACTATGGGAGTCTGAGGTGGGTGGATCACCTGAGGTTAGAAGTTCAAGAGACCAGCCTGGCCAACATGGTAAAACCCCGTCTCTACTAAAAATATAAAATTAGCCAGGTGTGGTGGTGCATGCCTGTAATACCAGCTACTTGGGAGGCTGACGCAGAAGAATTGCTTGAACCCAGGAGGTGGAGGTTGCAGTAAACCAAGGTTATCCCACTGCATTCCAGCCTGGGCAACAAGAGTGAAACTCCAGGCCGAGCACGGTGGCTCATGCCTGTAATCCCAGCACTTTGGGAGGCCAAGGCGGGTGGATCACCTGAGGTCAGGAGTTCGAGACCAGCCTGGCCAACATGGTGAAACCCCGTCTCTACTAAAAATATAAAACTAGCCAGGTGTGGTGGTGTATGCCTGTAATCCCAGCTACTTGGGAGGCTGAGGCAGAAGAACTGCTTGAACCCAGGAGGCAGAGGTTGCAGTGAGCCGAGATCATCCTACTGCATTCCAGCCTGGGCCACAAGAGTGAAACTCTGTCTCAAAAAACAAACAAACAAACAAACAAATAAATAATTTGCACCAGCATGCGATTTTACAGACCATAATATCAGAGTAAAATTTGTCTTTAGTTCTGGACTGCCATTAATCAGGCTAAAAAAAATGCCTATGGTAAGTGTAGGATGTTTCCTAGGCTATCCATATAAGGAATGGAAGAAGGTAAAAGGAAAAAGAGAAGAAACGGAAAAGAACCAAAAAAGACAAAAAAGGAAGGAAACTGAGTGAGTAAAGAACGCAGGAAAAAAAGGCAATAAACAGGGAGGAAAAGAATGGCCCACAACTGGCTTGCTGATATGCCAGGGCCAGGGTGGGCCTGCATCCACAAAACACTCAGATAGATTCCAGACGTATTCAGGTTTTTTGTTTGTTTTGTTTAATTTTGGACAGAAAGTTTACCCAGAGGGGACATGTTTCCTTGTGCCTGCTCCTAGACTCCCTGTTGAGGACTAGGAAGATTCCAATGCATGAAAAGGAACACAGAGTCCACAGTCCAGAATACTCTAGATGAGGGGCCCCCAAGTCCTGGGCTACAGATGGGTACTGGTCTGTGGCCTGTTAGGAACTGGACCACGCAGCAGGAGGTGTGCAGTGGACTAGCAAGCAAAGCTTCATCTGTATTTACAGCCGCACCCCATCACTCGCATCACCGCCTGAGCTCCGCCTCCTGTCAGATCAGCAGCAGCATTGGATTCTCATAAGAGCACCGACCCTACTGTGAACTGCGCATGCGAGGGATCTAGGCTGCGGTTTCCTTACGAGAGTCTAATGCCTGACGGCCTGTCATTGTCTCCCATCATTCCGAGATGGGACCATCTAGTTACAGGAAAACAAGCTCTGGGCTCCCACTGATACTACATTATGGTGAGTTGTATAATTACTTCATTATATATGACAATGTAATAATAATAGAAATAAAGTGCACAATAAATGGAATGCGCTTGAATCAACCTGAAACCATCCCCCACCCCACCCATCCGTGGAAAAATTATCTTCCACAAACCAGTCCCTGGTGCCAAAAAGATTGGAGACCGCTGCCCTAGATGACTGACCTGCAATGTCCAAGACCCAACATGTTCCTGAGGAGTAATCTTACCAGAGCTTACAGCTCTTACTCCAAAAGAGCACAATGATCAAAAAACACGTTTTAGGAAGTAAGATGAGTATTTATGCAATTACAGTTCAGTGCTTTAAAACAACTGTTACCCTCCAAAAACAACAATAAATGTGGTCAGAATGCATCCATTGCCAATGGATTCTCGGGAGCCACTGTGGTTTCCCTCCACAATGCAGGACCGCTTTCTGGGGTAAGCGGCTGGACCACTCAGACCAAGAATGAGCCGAGGGTGTGCCGCCACTGTTTCCCACAGAAGAGCAAATGTTCTTCAGTTATTGCAAGGCATGATTTCTCATACAGATGATCACTTTTAAAACTTTAGAGCAATTCTGTTGTTTGGATATTTCTGTTGTTTAGATTCCCAAATGATCTTTTATTTTTTTAAAAAATATGTATCTCAAAAACATACTGCAGATGATATGAAATGACTAAACAGGGTACTGATTAAGTCTATAAAGTCCTTGTTCCAAACTGCTTGTTAGCCAGTAACAAAGATATATGGCAAAGAACAAACCCCTATGTTTCTTTTTCAGAAGAATTAAATTAGTAGCAGAAAGAATCTCAATTTAGAACCCTTTAAAAGGGGGAACAAAGGGGGATGTTATATCTTTTTCCATAAAAATAAGAGACGTGTAAGCAGAGTAACTTTTTGTAAGCTAACTAAGAGGCATAAAACAAACTACAGATTTCAAAGATAAAATCCAAAATAAACAGCACTTTTAAAAAAACTTTCATTTGCTATTAAATACCTGAATTTTCAGGCAATACGCGCTAAAAATAGAAGAGTCACCACAAATTATTTTGGAAGTGAGCCCATAAAAAGTAGGTATTATAAAGTTCTAAAAAGCTAAAAAATAGGAATAGCTAAAGGAATATGAATGACACTAAGGACAAAGGATTAAATAAATGTTCTTAGCATAGCAATAACTAATCTCTCTGGAAACAAACAAAAAAGATAAACACAGATTTTAAAAAATAAACAATATGTGCAATGAATGCATGACACATCAATACAAAAGCAGACAGCAAAACAACTGTCAGTGGCCTTGACAATGGACAGATAGGTAGCTTGGTGAACATAACAAAAAGATTCAGTACTAACAAAAATGTCCCTAGAAATAGGACACTAGCACTTACGGTCACAGGCCATGCACAATTTTGCAAGAGAAAGATCTGAAGTGGCATTTTTTATGAGTTGTATAAGAATTAACAGAGGCATGAAGCTGGTTCCCAGAAACTCTCCTAGTGGTTTAAATACCATCACCGAAAGAACGACTTTAGAAGGCCACTGCCTCCTTCATGGAGATGAAAAGCAGCAGAATATTTCACACCTGTGTCAGCAATTTTTCCAAAGTGTAATCCAGGTTCAATATTTGGGTATTCTAATGTAGATATCACAATAAAGACAAGGGTGCCCTCCTGACCTATCCCTAACTCCTGAAGAAGAGGGCCGGCCACAAGGCAGGCAGTCTAATTTAAGGAGTCCAAGATCGTTTTACCTGGGGACTCAAAGGCATCACCCCTACACTGAGACCAGTCTTGATTACTGGGTACCTTTCAAAATGCTGAAGTTTCCTGTGAGGGTCTACAACCATACCACCGTATGAATAATCTCAATCACAGCATTTTAGGGCTGGAAAGACCTTTCTCCATCCAACCTCTCATTTCAGATGAGCGGAGACTCAAATCTCTCACAGGGTTCCATAGCTAGTTGGAACCAGAAATCCAGCAGAAATACTGTAAGCAAGCTTGTCCAAGATGTGGTCCAGGACAGCTTTGAATGTGGCTCAACACAAATTCACAAACTTTCTTAAAACGCTATGAGATTTTTTTTTTTGCAATTTTTTTTTTTTTTTTTTTTTTTTTAGCTCATCAGCTATCGTTAGTGTTCGTGTATTTTACGTGTGGCCCAAGACAGTACTTCTTCCAGTGTGACCCAGGGAAGCCAAAAGATTGGACACTCCTGGAGGTGCAGCACAGTATCTAACACTACCTCAATACTTTTTCCACCGAACTACGTAAGACCAGCCACAGCCCAGAAAAAGAACTTCCCACAGGAAAAGGAGGAAGAGGAAAATGTGGAGGAAATCTACGAGGAGGGGATTGGCCAACCGCAAGTCAGCATGGGATGCTGGACACCTGGCCATGCGAGAAACAGAAACGTGAGAAGTTGGAAGAAAGGAGCATAAAGAGATGGGAGAAGGCAAAGGCAGACACTGCCACTTAAGCAGCAAAGGCAGACACTGCCACTTAAGCACTAGTCTAATGAGACTAGTACTTAATAAAGCACTAGTCTAATGAGACTAGTACTTAATAAAGCACTAGTCTAATGAGACTAGTACTTAATAAAGCACTAGTCTAATGAGACTAGTACTTAATAAAGCACTAGTCTAATGAGACTAGTACTTAATAAAGCACTAGTCTAATGAGACTAGTACTTAATAAAGCACTAGTCTAATGAGACTAGTACTTAATAAAGCACTAGTCTAATGAGACTAGTACTTAATAAAGCACTAGTCTAATGAGACTAGTACTTAATAAAGCACTAGTCTAATGAGACTAGTACTTAATAAAGCACTAGTCTAATGAGACTAGTACTTAATAAAGCACTAGTCTAATGAGACTAGTACTTAATAAAGCACTAGTCTAATGAGACTAGTACTTAATAAAGCACTAGTCTAATGAGACTAGTACTTAATAAAGCACAAGAAAAAAGAACGGTCATTAACATCCTAACTCTCTAAAGCACAGGAGCCTTTTTAAAGGGCTTGAGGAAGTGGCAGAGACAAACTCCAGGAAAGCCTGGAGGAGGGGATCACACAGCAGCTCCCTGAATCACCAATTCAGAGGTGGTCCCAGCATCTTGTTAAGCAGACTGCCAACCCCAGCCTCACACTGTCAAGTCTGAAGGATTTGAAAGTTTCACAGATTTAACTACGAAGATTATGTCACAGATACATATTTGAGTCAAGAAATGAGTACAGATCTGGGTAGCAAATCACACGTAGCTCTTTTCAAAGAGAAAGAGGTGATCAAAATCTAAAGCTGGGTCCATGAAACATAGTCTCAAATCAATTACGCGTATGCCAAATCAACTCTTAAGATTTTAAGGCTCAATCCTCTTATAAAAGTGGTGAGACAATATACAATTTCAAGATAAAACTAAAACTGGTAGTGTGAAAAGCAGAGAAGTCTCACGGTCTCAACCCAGCTTCGTGGTCTGCGCTATACAAATGATTTGTTTCCTAATCCATAAAGCACGCCTAGTAATAACGGTCATGTGTGCCTTCCAGAAACTTGATTTAAACAAGGTAACGATCATAAAGCAATCTAAAAATGTAAGCATTGCATGAATTCTGGGCATAACTTTGGAAAGGCATTTGACATGAGTCAAATAATAGCACCTGGCGATATTGCGAAGTATTCACCAGAAACAAAAAGGAAAACTTATCCATTTATCATTTTCTAACAAAGAACCCTGTGCTATTGACTCATCTTGACATAGTTAATATGTCTTTTAAAAGTTTCAGGACATTTAAAAACTTACAACATTCCATTTTTGTCTTCCCATTCCCTGCTCACCAATTTCTTCTATTTTATTTCTCTGCTTTCAGGTAAAGTTATATATATTTTCCTCAAAGTCTTAACTTTTCTTTTCTCTCCAATACATTTAGTCATATTAGAATATACTGTCAAACCTCACTTCGACTCAACTTGAGTCCATCTGATTCTCAGCACCTGGGAGTCTGGTTTAACATGGAATGCTTCCAGAGCGCCACCTGTCCTCTTAGAATGCCTTGGAATCTCCACCAACGCCTCCCCAAGATCTTCCCTCTCCCATAAACATACACCCTAAGAACGGTGTGCTTGCTATGAAAGGGCTGCTTGAAGACAAGTCTCCTAGTAACCCCACTCCCTTTCCTATCAGATTCCAGCCCCACAGTCCCCTCATTTAGAAACTACAGAGCCACCACTGTTCTCCAAGGTCATCAAAATCAGGAATGACTGTGCCCTGATGTACTCATCCATGCCCCGATGGACATTTCCTTCCCGCAACCATGATTCTTCCGTGAGGCTGTTATCTTTAGGGAATGTCCAAGTTAACGCTGTCACAGTCTATTATGGACCCAAATCCGTGGAGTTTTGTCTAGAAAAAAACTGTCTCATGAAAATCATTTTATCTAGTGAGTCCACAACTATATAATGTGCTGCATTGTACTCTGTAGCTGCATATTAAGAGAAGACCACATGCCATGCCATGCACCTGTAGTCCCAGCTACTCAGAAGGCTGAGCTGGGGGGATTAGTTGAGCCCAGGAGTTCAAGGGCAGTCTAGGCAATCCAGCGAGACTCCATTTCTAAAACTAAATAGGTCAGGCACAGTAGCTCATTCCTGTAATCCCAGCACTTTGGGAGGCTGGGGCGGGAGGATGGCTTGAACCCAGGAGTTCGAGACCAGCCTGTGCAACAAGGCAAGATCCCATCTCTAGAAAAACATTTTTTTTTATTTAGCTGGGCGTGGTGGCACACATCTGCAGTCCCAGCTACTCAGGAGGTTGAGGAGGGAGGATCACTTGAGCCCAGGAAGTTGAGACTGCAATGAGCTACGACTGTGCCACTGTACTCCAGCCTGGGTGACAGAGTGAGACCATTTCTAAATAAATAAAAGGCACTTGGTTAGATTTAATACAACATTTAGGTTTAAGGAGTAGCAAATAGTTTTGTCATTTAGTAACATCGGAAATACTTTAATATATTTTAACTGGGGATTTCTAATTTAGCTAAGTAGGAATACCCAATCTGAGTTTTAACAGACTCATTATTTTTGGGAAATATATGGAGTTCTCAAGAAATTCTCAAAATAAAATTAATTTAATCTATTTTAAACTTTTACAACTCAGTCTGCCATAGAGCAATTTTTAAATGACATAGTCCTTTAGAAATCAAGCAGTGATCAGTGCTCAACTTGAAAAGTGATGGGGATGGGGGGAACAGGCAAAAAAAAAAAAAAATCACAGAACTTTAGAAGATACTGTCTATCCCAATGGCTCTCAAAGTTTGGCCCTCTGACCAGCAACGTCAGCATTACCTGGAAACTTGTAAGAAATATACATTAGTGGGCCCACCCTAGACCTTCTGAGTCAGAAACTCGGGGGTGCAGCCCAATAATGTGTGTTCTTCAGTGATTCTGATACACACCGAAGTTTGAGAACCACAAGTTCAATCCAACCACTCCAGTGATGAGAAAGAAGTGAAGCCAGTAACATCCTCAAACTCGAAAAAGTTAGCGACCTTCAAAATGATTCTTAAACTATATACCTGAATCCAAGTAGTCCCATAGGATCTTCTAGGCAAAAATACATCCTGATCTTTTGTAGCATTAATTCTAATATCATTACTATCTACTCAGATACAGGCAAGTATTTTTGTCATGAGTAATTTACATTTAATATCTAAAAAAGAAGACTTGGCCGAGCGCAGTGGCTCATGCCTGTAAACCAACACTTTGGGAGGCCGAGGGGGTGGGTCTCTGGAGCCTGGGAGTTCAAGTCAACCCTGGGCAACATAGCAAAACACTGTCTCTACAAACAAACAAACAAAAAACACAAATTTGCCAGGCACGGTAGCATGTGCCTGTAGTACCAGCTCCTGGGGAGGCTGAGGTGGGAAGATTGCTTGAGGCCAGGAGGTTAAGGCTGCAGTAAGTCGTGATTATGCCACTGCACTCCAGACCCCGTCTTGAAAAAGATAAATAAAAAATGTTTTAAATAAAAAAGACTTCACATGATTGACCTCGCTACAAAAATGACAACTCAAATCTCACAGGCTCTTTCTGTGTGGTTGGTTGGGTTAACTTTTGTTGCTATTAGCAGTGGTGGGTTTTGTCTTGTTATGCTCGTGTTTTGGTTTGGTTTCAAGGGCAACGGCAGGAATTGACGAACACGTGGTTGATACTTTGTTTTCGATTCGGGGGCTTTTATATTTTTGCCTCACCCAAAAGGTTCATACCAAAGGTATTTGAAAAGTAAGGACTAAAGGACTAGGAATTGCTTAAAAGAGAAGTCTTCCCATTTTATCTTGGAATGTATTCTATGCCTTTTTTTTTTTAAGACAACAGATTTGTATTTCCAATTGTGTTTGACTTACTCTATGATAAAATTACTTTTCATTTGTGGAACATGTAGTGGCAGAATGATAGGAACACAACATTTATCCTAGGAACAAGCTGTTGTGGATGAAGACAGGCCTAAAATCCAAACACACATAGCAGCACAAAGTAGGTTAAGTCTGATGCATAGTATAGATAGCAGAGTATGTTTATTGCCTCTTAAAGGTACTAAACCCAATATTCGGCTACATCATCAACCCCCAATATAGGATCTACTACATGAAATAAAATCTACAATTTTTGGTCTTAGTGCTCTTATTCTAAACAGATGTTTGATGTGTCTGATACTATATATATATATATTTTTTTCAAAGCCTAGTAGGGGTTATCTACACAATTAAACATTTTCTATTTACATTTTAAATATCCCATTTGACAAGCTTGTAACTTGGGTGCTAGGATTACCATAGAAAAAAAATCATAGAATACATGAGATTTGGAAGCTGAAGAAAGAAATGTTTCCATTCCTGTTTCTCATGGTTAAGTTGTTTTGTCAATGTCCTGCCACACTAGAGGTAATATTTTCAGTCCTTTTTTCAGACTCCATTAACATACACAGTTACCAAACAAACTTGGATTTTACAACCCAAACTTTCTAACATAGTTCAGCGCATGATTTTATTTTATTTTATTTCCTCAAAGAAGTTATCATGGGCCAGGTGCCGTGGCTCACGCCTGTAATCCCAGCACTTTGGGAGGCCGAGGTGGGCAGATCACCTGAGGCCAGGAGTTCGAGACCAGCCTGACCAACGTGGTGAAACCCCATCTCTATTAAAAATACAAAAATTAGCCGGGCGTGGTGGCGCACACCTGTAATCCCAGCTACTAGGGAGGCTGAAGCAGGAGAATCTCTTGAACCTGGGAGGCAGAGGCTGCAATGAGCTGAGATCGTGCCACTGCACTCCAGCCTAGGCAACAGAGCAAGACTCCATCTCAAAAAAAAAAAAAAAAAAAAAAAAAAGAAGTTATCATGGATGACTGCACAGTGCAATAGAAACAACTACTTCCATTTGATGTATACTTCCAACTCTCTCTGTATGACCTGAGCACCAAATCTTGTGACTTTATTTTTCAATCTGTCATCAAATAAGTGTAACAATTCCTGCTACATATCTTACCAAAAAGAAATCAGAGTCACAGAGCTAACAATAGTACCCCTGGAGAGACTGCGTTCCTTGGAAGAACTATAAAGCCACTGGTGTAGTTACTCGTTACTTCTCTTCTCAGCTCCATGTTACAGCCTCTGAAGCTAAACTGGAAGGCTTAAGTTAATTGAACATTCATTCATTCATTCAAAACATATTTATGAGCACTGATAGGTGTCAAGTAGCATATTAGGCCTTGGAGATGAATGGTCAGCAAGACAAGCACAGTTCCTTCGCCTCACAATGCATCTCAGAAAAGTACTGATTCAACTCATAGGACTTTCATTTAGTGTATACGCCAAGGGCTCACATCCATTTGTAAATAATTACTCATAATCGTAATTACTAATAATCACTCTACTCTGCTCCTGAAAAAGGAAGACCACACACACATGAAAAGCCACAGAACACACGAATGCTCCATAATATGAAGGCCCCACATAGGCCAAAAATATCACCCACTAAGCACCTTATAATCTATGAACGCGAAGCATGGTCTTAAGCCCTAGAAGATGACTGCAGACTTTTAAAGGCAGAATACCTTAGCCTAAATGATGACCTGTCAATTACAGGACATATCTTCTGTGACTGCAGACTTTTAAAGGCAGAATACCTTAGCCTAAATGATGACCTGTCAATTACAGACATATCTTCTGTAACTGTGCCATCCAATACAGTAGCCATTAGCAGCTATTTACATTTATCAATTAGAAATTCAATTCTGGCCAGGCGCAGTGGCTCACACCTGTAATCCCAGCACTTTGGGAGGCCGAGGCGGGCAGATTGCTTGAGCCCAGGAGTTCAAAACCAGCCTGGGCAACATGGCGAAATCCCACCCCCACTAAAAACACAAAAATAGCCAGGCATGGTGGCAGACCCCTGTAATCCCAGCTACTCGGGAGGGCTAAGGTGGGAGGATCGCTTCAGCCTGGGAAGCAGAGGTTGCAGTGGGCCAAGATTGCACCACTGCACTCCAGCCTTGGTGACAGAACAACACCGTCTCAAAAAAAAAAAAAAAAAAGAAAAGAAAAGAAAAGAAATTCAGTTCGTCAGTCACACTTAATGTGCTCAATAGGCACAAGTGGCTAGTGGCTACCACACTGGATAACACAAATTTATAAATCATTTCCATCCTCTCCAAAAGCTCTATGGGACAGTGCTGCTCTACAAATACCTCTGTAATACACAATCTGAAAATTACAGCAATGAAATGTGATGAAGCACCTGTGCTCTGTTATGGCACATCAAAGCATGTCCACTGGTAATGTACTAGTTCTTCCTTCCCAAGTAAATCGAAAAGTAAAAACAACCTTGGGCATCTCCTCCAGCATATATTAGTAACCAAGAAAATTCACACCGTCCAATCGGCCAGTGAAGGACGAAATTCGCAAACAAGTGAAAAACTGATATTTTGCCCCTTCCTACTTCTTTGATAATGTGTTACTATTATTGTGTATTTTCTGTGTAAGTTTTGTCTTGGGGTGCTTTCAGCTGTGTTTTTAGCCTGGTAGCAAGCAGCAGAGAAGGAGGTGAGGACAGTTCAGAATGAAGATGAGTGATTCAGGAAAACATCGACACAGATAATGCAACTTAAATGGAAGTAAATGTAATTGCGACCAGTGCAATAAACTTAAGTGCTCACTGTGTGCCAGGGATGTGCAGATAGACAAGTCACCATTCTCACCTTTGAGGAGCCCAATTTAGCAGTGGTGTCCAATATGTAACAAATACAATGAGATACGCTGTGATATAATGCAATAAGACAAGCATATATATAATGCAGAGATGACGCAGGGAGGGTATTTTTTAAATGGTTTCTGAGGAGAAATCAGGGATCATTTCCTGAAGGAGGTATCCAAGAAGCAGAAGAGCAAACTAAGCAAAGCCATGCGCAGGAATCCCAAGTGGTTTGGCAATGCTGGTGAAAAATGTGTTTCGTGGTAAGGAGGATGGGGGTGGACAATGGGAGGAGGGAGATGGGGCTAGAGAGCTATTTCCACACCAGACCACAGATACTCACGTTCCAGTCAGGTTTGCCTGAGTAGGTCTATAAGCCTTCCTCATCAAAACTGCAAGTAATATGAAAACCAATCCCTAAAGTGTGCTAAATAATATACCCATGCCTGCCATAGAGGTAACAATATTTGACAGCAATCAACAGGAATACAAAGTTATTTGTGACATGGTACCTCTTAATAATACATACTGGTCACAAATACACTGTAGCTAGTATCATTTGTTTTCAGGGAGAAACCTCTGTTTACTATGAGTTTTCTTTGGAATCTCTGTACAGAAAATACTAATGAAATGGACTAGTCCCACATCTAAACGTCCCACCAACAGTTTATCTGACCAGGAGACAAATGAAACAAATTAAGGGGAGAAAAGAGATGTAACAGCAAAGTTTCTGTACTCCAGACTAGTTGTTTTTTTTTTCTCCAAAATGCTAATGGCAGAACTTCTGCTACTCTGTACTGTACCGCACCTCTGGGTACATCCAGCTGTGACCACACCACAACTGTATCGCATCCAGCAACCTAAAGTACTCTTGTGGTTGCTCATGTAAATACTTGGAAAATATCTGCCTCTTCCGGACTCTCCCCTTCATATTATACAAATGCTCAAGTCTCAAAAACAAAACAAGAAACTTCCAGAGAACCTATTCACTTCAAATTACGGAGATCCCCTCTCTCCTTGATCCACAATAAACTTCTGGAAAAGGTCGCCTACAGGCCTTAAAGAATCACCAAATGATTTTCCTCCCCTATACAAGCAAAGCTTTTCAGACAAAAATCTTAACAGTAGAAATGTACCCACATAAACAAGCTGGCCCTCAGGCAAACATTACTACTATTCACACAAACATGGGGCCCTTAGGCAAAGGTACATTTTCCACGAGGCATATGTGACTGTTGAAAGTAGGGGTTTTGAACTCGACCTCCCTAGGTCCTAGTCACAGTAGTCCTCCCTGATTAACTCCGAGCTTCCACTCCTCCTCCAACTATAAAATAGGGGTAACAGTACTTCTACGAGTAGATCCATGTTTGGGGAGCCGCAGTATCTGACACATAGAGACCCCACTGAGTGACAGATGAATACGTGTTAGCTATTTTAGCTATTTTTACTATTTTGTCCCTAAATAGGTATGATTTCACAAGTAGCTATTCCATCAAGCTGGTTACTTCTATAAATTCTCACTGCACCAAAATCACTTATGGGGAAGAGGGGGTTAAAAATACACTGTCCAGGCCCTACGTGGATGTGGGTCCAATTGGTCTGGGATTGGGCTGGGCGTTAGAATCCTTCTTAAAGCACTCCAGTTGGTTATTACACGCAGCCGGCCTCCAGGAGCACACAGAAGTGTCTACCCGTCCAGCGGGATGTACACGCCACCTGTAAGGTCCGAGTTCTGAGCCGAGCAGTGCAGGCAGGCCCTCTCTCCTGGACTAGGCTCCCCGAAGCGCTGCGACAACAAACCTAGCACTGCTCGCCGAGAAGCGTCAAGCCCCTCAGCCAGCGCCGGGGCACCCGCGCGGCAGGGCTCCATCGGGGGCCACACGCCCCCTCGCGCGCCCTCCGCGGGCGCAGGCCCCCACCCCCGGCCCGTGTCACCGCGCCCTCGCCTCCCGCGCCCCGGCCCCCTCCCACCCACGGCACGTGACTCGACACGCGACAGCTGCACGCGGGCTCCATCAAAACAAAAACAGAGGAGGCCGGCCGGGCGGCGGCGGGCGCGCGCGGGGGCGGCGGAGAGCGGGCGCGCCCCCGCTGCCCGGCGCCGCGACCGCGCCTCCGCCGCCCCGGGCGCCGCCGGCCGCGCGCCCCGGCAGGCCAGGGGCGGGAGGGCAGAGGGCACCACCCTGTTTACCGCCCCGGCCCCGCCCCGCCAGCGCCCGCTCCCGGAAACGGTCTCCTGGGAGAGGGCCGGCGAGTGTGCACCCACCCGCGGCGGGGAACGCCGGCCCTGCGTGGGAGGCGCCCGGCTCCGGCGGCCCGCCGCCTCCGGCTGCTGCGTGTCACCCCCGTCACGACTCTGCTACGCACTTCGCCCCCAGCTTTCAGCTCCGGCGCTTCCGCAGACCCCTCACGTGGCTACCGCCTCCCTGCCACGGCACTCCCCGGCGACCGGGGCTGCGGCCCCTAGCGCTGCGAGGGATCCCGAGCCTGTGCCCACCCCACCTTGGACGTCACCCTCCTCGGACCACCCAACCCACACCTTCCGCCTAGGGCGGGGCGAGGGGAGGACGGCTACGAGCTGTCAGGAGCCTCCAGCTTTCCCCGTGACGAAGCTCACCCTCGCCCTGATGTCGCCACTCACCCAGCAGCGGGCTGCGAGCTGGAGCAGACGTTAACACCGAGGGAGGACTGAAGGGAACGTCTTGATTTTTCTCCTTAATTTGCCACAGACACAGGAAAAAAAAGCAAAACAAAAACAGCAGACGCAGCTCTACCTTTGCGCTGGCTTTAAAGCTTTTAAGCTCCCCATGTCATCCTACCCCATGCAACAGACTTACCGAATAGCAATGCCCACCCCACACACCTGCTAGGTAACTCGCCTTCTGGAAATCGGGGGCCCCACCCACCCCGCCTTCTGGAAACCTGCGCCTGGGGTGGGGTTGAAGAGACACTGTCTGGTATCCTAAAGTCAGAGGGCGTGAGGAGACCGGCGCCCTTCGCCCCACCCAGGCGCGCTGCACCCTCCGGTCCCCGTCTCTAGAGTGCACCAAGGCATCCTGCGTCCCTGCCGGAGAAAAGAGGGACGGGGCCAGAGGCCCGAGTTCCAGGGAGTTGCTGATTCCAGTGGAGAACCGAGACACCGCGTCCTTTCTAATTAATAAGCACGCCACCCCCTACCTCCAACCACCCCCCCCCCCCGCCCTTATTTCTTGTTGACAGCAAAGGTGGGGGACGTGGGAGAAAGGCAAGAGTTGTCTCTAGGTTCGGGATGTTGGGCTGCGCGGAGGGAAGAGGTGGGATCTCGAAATGGAAACAGTCCCCCCTTCCTCCCCCCTCCCCTCCTCCTCCTCCTCCTCCTCCTCTTCTTCTGTTTACCTCAAGTTTGAATTTTATCTGCGCAACATTAGCTGGAATGCGGACATTGAAAAAAAAAAAAAAAAACTCTCTCAGCCCGGCAGCAGCTCCGGAGGAGCCATGTGGCATCAAGCCACAGCAAAGGGGAAAAAGTGCTCTTAGCAACACAAACATGGCGAAATCGCTCTCACAAGCCGGGTTCCCGCGACAGCCCTACCTTCCCCCGCTCGCCTTCCGAACGTCCTGGCCAGGAACCGCAGACCCCTTCCGGGGGACGGCGAGGGGGCCCCGGGCTGAGCGAGGGTGGGCGCACGGGGCGTGCTAAGGGGAAATTGACTAGCCAGCCGATCAGCCCCGCCGGGAGCGGAGGGGACGCCTTCTTCACGCCCTGAGATCGCAAAGGAGAGCAAAATTCCCATCCCAAAGTCCTGCGGGACCGGCTTCCCCACCCGACGAACTTACCCCAGGGCTGAACGCACGCTGCTTTAGCTCCTTGCCTCGTTCCTTCCTCCCGGGCGCGACGCGAGGTGAAAATGATGCGCACGTAGATTTGTAGAGCGTATTCTTGAGAATTTCCCTGGGATGAATCGGGAGGAGCGGTGGAGACTCCGGAGACAGGTGCCGCGCTGGTCGGGGCTGCCGGCTAAAAGTTGTCCTCCGCGCGGTGGGCGGTGGGGTCCCCGGCCAGGGCCAAGGACCCCGGCTCCCTGCCCCCCGGCGTCGCCCACTTGTCACGCCAGGCTGCTGCGTGCACTCGGCTGCAGGGGAGGTGGCGTAGTTTCTCTTCCTCCCACCTCTTCTCACTCACTTGTTTTTGTAGCCGTGGGCTCCCCTAATGCTTTCCTCTCCACAATGTTGTTTCATTATATCATGTCCATCATGTGACACCAGAGAGGCCTCTCTATGGAAACTTAAAGGGGCTCCCACGTGACTGCAGCAGCAACAACAGCAGCAGGACTGGCGGCGGCGGCCGCAGCGGCGTCCGTACCTCCACCCACCGGGAGCCCCTCGAAGCATCCCGGAGGGGCTTCTGGCGCTGCAGGAGCCCAGATCGGGGAGCCACAGCATCCGGGAGCCGTGGTGTCTGTGCGTGCGTGGAGCCTGTGCTCATGACATAGGAAGCCGAACAGAAGGAGCGTCCTCAAATCCTTTCCTACAGTCACCAAACCCACGCTCTGTTAAAATGACATTTCGTGGCTCCTACTTTGTTTCCCCGGAGAGCAATGAGTTTTCTATCAGGCCTGATTCAGTTTGACAAAAGTCAAAAAGAAAAACTGGATTTGTCCCTCTGCGAGTTCAGTCAGATCGCTGGGAAAACAGAAATGACAAAACAATAATAACAGAAATAGAACCAGGCATTTGATACATAATTACCATCACCACGGCTTTCAAGCTTTCTGGAATTACGTTCCTCCAGTAACTGTTGATGATGCTTGCAGGAGGCAAAATGCAATGCAGTTTTTCTCTTCCGCAGCTATATTAGGGCTTTGTTGCTGACAACAGTGAAAACTTGTTTGTGTCAGGAAGTGAGGTACGGAGATATGACCTGGAAGGTACAGACAAAACCAAAGTGGCAGTTTTTGCATTACTTTTCTGACCACATTCTTTCAAATGGTGACAAGAAGGCGGTCTGCTGTAAAATTCGTGGGGTGTTTGATGGGAAACAAAATAATCAGAAAAACATAATTATCCCTAGCCATACCATACTTGCTAGACGCTAGAAAGTATACATATATGTAATCTCTGTATACATAGAGAAAGCAAAAAGCATGTGCACTTTAATATTTTTGAACCACTAATTTTGTCATCATTCGTACCATTAACAAACACTTGGAAAGACTTACTCAAGTCCAGGGATGTGTGGAGACTCACAATGCTGAGTGCTGTGGGTATTACTGACTCACAGTCCCTTAAAGGGTTTGTACCATAAATCCCAAATTTCTGCCTTAAAGTTTTTACAGACATGGAGATTTTATCCTGTAAATCTAAGCCAGATAGCTATTTCTGGGTTTTTTAGTTCATGCTTTTCCATTTTATAAGGGAAACTGTGTGGATTGGCGGAATCAAGAAAAACTTCGCAAGAAACTGAAGAGTGGGATGGAAGATCTTTTCGTTTGGCCTTGCCTTGACTGTGTCTCTCTCCACCTCATCAGTTTACTTCATCAGCCATGATGAATGAGCTCCATTCCAACCCTTCTAATTCTATAATATCTCTCCCAAGTTCTACCTTCCTATCTCATGCCTAATTCTTTTCATCCCTTTCCTCCTACCTCCCTTGCCTCCCAACTCAGCCCCTTTTCTGCCTGGGGGCTCAGCTCGGGCCTCCCCAAAGACTGTACCCCCCACCCTCCCCTGCAGCTACCCCCACCCCCATGCCCTTCCCAGCTCGGCCTCTCTTCTTTGCAATTCTACCTCCTTACCTCTCTTTGACCTCTAATCACCTTCACAGTCTGGCCCTTGACTTCTGGGCCTCTTCTTACCTCTCTTTACCTGAAATGTCCTGGCCCTCACTGGGGTCTCCTCCACACCCTTCTCTCTGGTCCCATCCCTTCTGCTGCCAAGCCCCAGCGTTCCTCCGGCTCGGCCTGGTCAGCTTGAGCCTCATTTTGTTCGCGTGCCCCTGGGCTGGGAAAGGAGTGTGTGGTGCACAGTGGGGCCAAGGATCCCCTGGGGCCGTGGCCTCTGCCTCGCCCCCTCCGCCCCTCCCGAGTCCCGGTTGCGGCGCTTCCTGGGCGGATGGCTTGGAATTGCTGCAGCAGCTGCGGTTCTGCTGTGTCATGCAAGAAGGAGGCGGCGGCGGCGGCGGCGGCGGCGGCGGCGGCCGGAGCTGGAGGGGGAGGAGGGGAGGAACCTGATCCTCCGGTAGCGAAGGGCTAGAGGCAAACACCGAGCTCCTCCAGAGCCGCCCGGGAGCAGGGAGGGCTCCGCTAGCCCGGGGGGCCCTCCCCGCGGGGCAGATGGTAAGTGGGGCGGTGCAGGTGGTCGCCTTGGGAAGGGAGCGCGCAGGGGGGTAAGGTGGGGCGGCGGGAAGTGCTAGAAGTCACCCCAGCCAAACTGAAGGAGCCCAGTTTCCAGCTGAGAGGGACCCAGGCCGTAATAAGGATGTCCAGCCAAACGCAGCAATAATTACTATTGGAGTGACGCCCCGAAGTTGACCCAAGCTACACAGAGGGTGGAGTGGTGCATCCTGAACCCAGGACAGAGCTGGAGGCAATGATTCAGGGTTTGAGAAGTATCAGCCCATCGGCCTGGCGCTTTAAGGTGCAGCTGAGTAGGAAAAGCCAACCCACATCATATTCCCAGAGCCTTGCTGCGCTTTCTGGGTTGTCTTGTTTAAAACTAGTGAAAGGGATGGGAAACTTGCCCAACCTCACTTTAGCCACGAAAATAATGCTCTTGGCCAGTGGCCTTGGACAAACAGCCTCTGGTGCAACAAAACAATGAATAGGAAGACGAACTTCATTCCCCTCACCATCCTCCTTCCCCAAGTTCCTTTGACCAGCGTACCTCATTCGGCTTAAAGGAGAAAGAAAACTATGTGTGACATTCCCTCCCAGCCTACCTGCAGCCAGCCTCCTCACCACACAAAGTGCCCATCCCGCTCCTCTCCTCATCTTCAGAGCCATGATTCCAAGAGACATTGCAATACTACTCACTTTAGGTGAGAAGACTGCCTGAAACTCTGAACAATTTCACCTCTCTTGCCCTTTGCCACAGGGGATTCAGAAACCTACAACTGAGAGCAGGGAAATATACGGACAGGCTGGGCACGTAGGAACATTACTTCCTTCACTAGAGTGTAGTTCTCCAGACAACTTTTTAATTATGATTATTCCCTTCCATTGCACTCCTGGAAATTTCAAAGCACTTTCTAAAACATCATTTTTTTTTTATGTCAGTCATACATTTAGAGGTAAGGGGTTGATGGGATTAACTGAAAGGCTAATGACTGTCTCAAAAGCACATGCTGTTGCTAGGGAACCCAAGCTCCTGCTGCTCTCTAATCACCAGCGTGTTCCGTGGAAATCAAACTGCTCAGGGTGTTATTAAAATGAATGGCATCGGGTTAAAGGCGTTCTTGCTTATGTTGTAGCATCCTGGATTATTATCGATTGCCTCACACCCACATATCTTGTTTTCCTAATTTGATTTCTGTATTTGCGTCACTGCCAGGGACACTCAGACTAGACCAGTCAGTTCACTTCCTGTTTCTCAGAACTGGTTTATATTTGGTCTCGTAGCACTAGCTGGTAAAACATTATCAAACTGATCCTCTTGGAAAGAAATCTTTGCTTCCCATTGAAAACAAAATATTCCAATTAAATTGTAATTCCTGTGGAAAACGTCGTCATTTGAGGAGTAGACTGCCAGTTGCCATTTGAGAAACCATCCTTGAAATGTAAAGCCTAGGAAAAAAAAACATCATCTTGATTTCTTTTACCCAGAATCTTCATTCCTCAGCACTAGAACTAAGACAAACTCGAGTAAAGAGTAGATTTAAGTATACTTCTAAAATGAAACGCATAAATAAATAAATAAATACATGTTGAAGCTGGGGAAATCATTTAGACTAAATAAGGCATAAAATTGAATGGAATCCAGGCCCAGGAAGGACAAGTAAGTTTGGGTTAGCATTGTGGCATTCAGAGAACAGAGTGTGACTACAAGGCTACACTACAAATAGGAAACCCCATCACTTTGTATACTAATTATCTTTTTTACCAATTCCTCTATGTCCCTGGACAAGACAACCTTGTTTTGTTTTGTTTGTTTTCAGTTCCTTCCTCTTTATAACAAGGATATTGCAAAGGCAATATCAGAAAGATAAGCCCTGTGTAAATAGGTGGATTCTGATGTAGATAATTTGTTTAGATGGAAAATAAAGCCCTTTGAAAAAGATGTATAATGGCATCGATAGCCTGGATGACCTTGAGTGAGCCATTATAGGTCTTATGTCAGTTTCTTCGTGGAAGCTTAAATGAAAGTGCTGGACTAAAGGATTTCTAAGGTTCCTCCCATTTACAAACTTCTGTGATGAGATTGAACTCACTATCTAAAAATTTCAATTTTAGCTGGATTTTGCAATGTTAAATTTAAGCACTGAACCTTTAATATCTATCCATAGGAACCTTGAGGGAAATGATGGGAAATGATTTTCTATTGATGTATCCATTTTTAGTGTCTGTTGACAGAAAAATAAAATTTACCTTGCTCCCCATGTACTTAGTCTCTCCCTGCCTCAGTGGTATTATGGAAGCAACAGGATAAGAGTTACAAAAGGATATAAAAGTATAGAGAAAGTTCTTTCAGTCTACTTACTTATTTATTACGACAACGTGTCACTGTGTTACCCAGGCTGGCCTCCAACTCCTGGGCTCAAGCAAGCCTCCCACCTCAGCTTCCTGAGTAGCTGGGGCTACAGGTGCACTCAACCATGCCTAGCCTTTCAGTCATTTTAGATATAGGTAATCCTAAGTACTCTGATGATCAAAGTGGTGGAATGATGGAGGAAGGGGTGTACAAAAAAATAATCAACTGAATCCTCATGGAACTAATAATAATCTATTTGCCTGTGTTTTAATTAGTGCTAGGCAAAAATAGACCTAGCTCAGCTCTTGGAATTTTTCAGATTCACAGTATTGAGAAGTAGCATGAAGAAATGTGAGATTTGTGCCAGAGAGAAAAGACCTGACTTTGAAACCCAACTCTGCCACTTTATTCATTATTGAGTGCTTGCTGTGTGTCAGGTACTGTGCTGGGTGCTGGGAATACAAAGATGAATAAGACACAGTTTCTGCTCTGAAGGACATTATAGTATCATGAGAACAAAGAAGAATATACAGTTGATCACACAACAGTGAGATGATATCAACAGGGGAGCTCATAAGAATGGTGCCTAACCCTGACCACGCATAGGGTCTCTAACCACACAAGGTGAATCTTGAGATGCGTTCTGAAGGATAAGTAGAAGTAAGCCAGACAAGTGGGCAGGTTACAGGGAAAGATATTCCAAGCAAAGAAAGTACTATGTGTAAAGACCTTAGGGAAAAAGCTGTGCGCAGAGTTGAGGGTGAAGAACAGAGCCTGGCAAGTAGGTTCTAAATAAATACATTGTATAAATGCATGGCAGAAGTCCTGAAGGAGAAATCCAGAAAGATTAGCATGGTTGAGTATGTCATCCTAAAAAGTTTGAACTTATTCTAAGGCCAGTAGAGAACCACTGATGAATTTTAAGGGGCATAGTGAACTGATCAAATGTTCATTTTAGAAAGATCTCTCAGCTGGGTGCAGTGGCACACTACTGTAATCCCAGCAGTTTGGGAGGTTGAGGTGGGCAGATTGCTTGAGCTCAAGAGTTTGAGACCAGCCTGGGCAACATGGTGAAACTCTGTCTCTACAAAAATACAAAAAAAAAAAAAAAAAAATTAGCCAGGCCTGGTGGCACACACCTGTAGTCCCAGCTCCTCGGAGGATCACTTGAACCACAGAAGCAGAGGTTGCAATGAGCAGAGATCATGCCACTGTGCTCCGGCCTGGGGAAACCTACAATCATGGTGGAAGGCGAAGGGGAAGCAGGCACCTTCACAAGGCGGCAGGAGAGAGAGAGCTTGCGGGGGAAACTGACACTTTTAAAACCATCAGATCTCATGAGAACTCCCTCACTATCATGAGAACAGCATGGAGGGAACTGCCCCCATGATCCAGTCACCTCCCACCAGGTCCCTCCCTCAGCACGTGGGGCTAACAGTTTGAGATGGGACACAGAGCCAAACCATATCACATTATAAGAAAGAAAGAATGATGCATGTCTAAACTAAGGTAGCAAGAATGGACATGGAGAGAGGAAGCATTGAAAGGGTTTAAGATATATTGAGGACATAGAACCAACAGAATTTGATTATTGATGGTATCCTCCATCAATGCTATCCTTCCATTTTCATAAGTCATAAATCTGCTCCCATTATATCCTGCAGATATATCCTGAGGTCCAAGATAAGGACCTCAGGAGGAAAAGCAGGTTGTGGAGTGAAGGTAATTAGTTTAGTTTTCAACATGTTGAGTTGAAGTGTCCATAGAATATCAAAGTGAAGCTGTCTACTACATAATTGAACAGGGAAGTCTAGAACTCAGGAGAGAGATCTATGCTGGAGTCATCAGAATAAGGAATAGTTCATGGAAGTAGATGAAATCCCCAAGAGAAGGCATAGAGAAAGGAAAGAAGAGGATCTACTTTGGAACCCTATGAAAACCCTGATATTTAAAAAGTGAGGAAAGAAAAAATACAGGGGAAAAATATCCCAAGAGGTAGGAGGACCAGGAACAAGTAGTTTCAGAGGAGCCAGGAGAGGAAACATCAGCAGTATTAAATGCCAGCTAGAAGTCAAGAAAAAGAGGATTGTGGCCAGCTGCAGTGGCTCACACCTGTAATCCCAGCACTTTGGAAGGCCGAGGTGAGCGAATCACCTGAGGTTAGGAGTTCAAGACCAGCCTGGCCAATATGGCAAAACCCCGTCTCTACTAAAATTAGCCGGGCGTAGTGGCACACACCTGTAGTCCCAGCTACTCAGGAGGCTGAGACACAAGAATCTCTTGAACCCAGGAGGCAGAGGTTGTGATGAGCTGAAATTGCACAACTGCACTCCAGCCTGGGCAACAGAGCAAGACTCTATCTCAAGAAAAAAAAAAAAAAAGCAAAGCAAAGAAAAAGAGGACTGAAGTTTTTGGATTTAGTAAGGAGGTCACTGTTGTGTTTGGCAAGAAGGAGTTTATTAGTAAAATGGGGATAGTAGCCAAACTGCAGTGAGTTGAAGACAGGATAAGAGTAGAGGATGCAGATAGATGAAGTTCTTTTATATAAGAAGGACTAAAGGGCAAGTAGGGAAGGAAAATAAAAGTATTGGAAAGAGAGTGGTGTAATCCATGGTCTGCAAGCTTAAGGCTGCACAAGGAAAGAAGGAAATACTACACTAATAGAATTCTTTATTCTCTCAGGCTTCAAATTAAATGGCATTACCATCCACCAATTGCTCAACACAAAAAGCATGTAGATATTCTTGATTCTTCTCTTTTCCTCCGTTTTCACAGTCCTCAGAATTCAGGTCAACTTTACCTCCAAAACATTTCCAAAATGTCTCTTTCGGTCTCCACTGCTACCACCCTAATACAAACCATCATCATCCCTCTTCTGTGCTCTTGTAATAGCTTTCTAAATGGTTTTCCTGCTTCTGCTCTTGTCCTCATTCGCCACAGCACAGCTAGAGTTTCATAAATCATAAGTCTTAAGACATAAATCAGATCATGTGATTTCTCATCTTAGAATCCCTCCATGTCTGCTGATGGCACTTGTGATAAAGTCCAGACTCCTCCTCCATGCAGGGCCCGTGGAGCCCTGTACGGCATCCCCGACCACCTCTTCAACCTCATCTCCCACCACTCTCCACCACTGCAGTGACACCAGCCTTATTTCTCTTCCTCAAACTTGTTGAATTTGCTCTTGTATTATAGGATTTACCCTATATACTTCCTTTTCCTGGAATACTCTTTTGGTCATTCTGATCTTTGCTTATATGTCACCTCCTCAAAGAAGCCCTCCCTGACCACTCCACCTGAAGTGTCCTTCTCTCTCCACGTTTCCAACCATCCTATATATTTTTTTTTCATAGTAATGGAACTTTATTTCTATTTGTTTTTATCACATATGGTTGAAAACTCCTCTAAAATGCAAACCTTGTGAAGATTACTGGCATATATCAGGCACTTAAAAAATATTAATTAGGGCCGGGCACGGTGGCTCACGCCTGTAACCCCAGCACTTTGGGATGCCGAGGCGGGCAGATCATGAGGTCAGGAGATCGAGACCATCCTGACTAACATGGTGAAACCCCGTCTCCACTAAAAAGACAAAAAATTAGTCGGGCATGGTGGTGGGACTATATAATGAATATATATATATATTCATTGGATGTTTGTAGTAGGAAAAGGAGAAGAGCAACCATTTATTAGAAATTAGAGACATCAAGAATCAGTCTCAGTGTAATTGGAATGGCTAGTGGTGATGATTACTAGGATTTTAAGATTTTGGAAGTGGAAGAGTTACCAGCTGTGTGATCCTGGACGTTTATATTCTCTGAGCGTCACTTTGTAGTTAACAATACTATATGCCTCACAAGGCTGTTAGGAAAATGAAACGAAATGGAATAGGTAAAGGCATAAGGCAGTCTCTTGAAATTATTTTCAGGAATTGAAGACTTCTGCAAATCAATTCACACATTCTACATATGCACTCTCTTGTAATGGAGTTAGCCCTTGATGATTACTTATTATTAGAATAAAAAAATTGACTAAATCATTACTTTGAAAAGATACTAGGATATCTGATAGAACATGGAAATTAAACTATTTAAGAAGAAATCAGAGTACTCCCACAAATCCATAAAAAAAAAAACCTTTAAAACTCTGGAAAATTGGGTAAAGGGTATGACAAACAGATTGTAGTCAAAGAAATACAAATGGATCTTAAAATATGTAATAATAAAAGGCATGTGCATCACAACTGCAGTGACATCTATTTTTTACTGTCACGTTGACAAAAATAAAAAAGTTTAATAACATACTTGGCTGGCCAGTCTGGGAAGCAGGCACTTTCTTATACTGTCAGTGGGAGTGAAAGTGGGTATCAAGTCTATGGAGGGCAATCTGGCAACATTTATCAAATTTTTAAATGTACAAAGCCTTTACCCTGGCAATTCTACTTTTGTATATTTATCCAATAGATATACTCACACAGGTATTGGAGGATGACTTTTCTAGGACCTTTTCTAGGACTGAAGCACAATTTATAGTAGTAGTTAAAGAC
This sequence comes from Gorilla gorilla gorilla, assembly GCF_029281585.2. NCBI lineage: Eukaryota > Metazoa > Chordata > Mammalia > Primates > Hominidae > Gorilla > Gorilla gorilla. The sequence goes on from NC_073230.2 coordinate 140,201,735, forward strand.
TGAAAACAGCCATCAATAGAGAAGTGGTTAAATAAATTATGTGAAAGAGGCTGGGCGTTGTGGTTCAGGCCTGTAATCCCAGCACTTTGGGAGGCCAAGGCGGGCGGATCACGAGGTCAGAAGATCGAGACCATCCTGGCTAACACAGTGAAACCCCATCTCTACTAAAAATACAAAAAAACAAAAAACAAAAAAAAACTAGCCAGGTGTGGCGGTGGGCGCCTGTAGTCCCAGCTACTCGGGAGGCTGAGGCAAGAGAATGGCGTGAACCCAGGAGGCAGAGCTTGCAGTGAGCTGAGATCACGCCACTGCCCTCCGGCCTGGGAGACAGAGCAAGACTCCCTCTCAAAAAAAAAAAAAGAAAAAAGAAAAGAAAAGTTTTCTGCCAAATACCCTACATCATGTCTCTGAAGTTCAAAGTTTCATAGATCTTGAGAGCAGGGGCATAATGCCACCAATGTCTTTCCTAAAGCATAGCAAGAGTGACCTTTACTCCAGTTCCCAATAAGTTCCTCATCTCCATCTGAGACCACCTCAGCCAGGACTTCACTGTCCATGTCACTATCAGCATTTTGGTCACAACCATTCAACAAGTGTCTAGGAAGTTCCAAACTTTCCCTCATCTTCCTGTCTTCTTCTAAGCCCTCCAAAGTGTTCCAACCTCTGCCCCGTTACCCAGTTCCAAAGTTGTTTCCACATTTTTGTATATCTTTATAGCAATACCCCAATTCTGGTATCAATTTTCTGTATTAGTCTGTTCTCGCACTGTTATAAAGACATATGTGGGACTGGGTAATTTATAAAGAAAAGAGCTTTAATCGGCACATGGTTCTGTGGAGCTGTACAGGAAGCATAGCTGGAGAGATCTCAGGAAACTTACAATAATGGAGGAAGGCAAAGGGGAAGCAAACGCATCTTCACATGGCTGGCACAGAAAAGATAGGGTGAAGGGGGAAGTGCTACACACTTTCAAACAACAGATCTCGCAAGAACTCACTCACTATCACATGAACAGCAAGGGGGAAATCCGCCTCCATGATCCAGTCACCTCCTACCAGGTCCCTCCCCCAACATTGGGAATTACAATTCAACATGAGATTTGGGTGGGGATACAGAGCCAAACCATATCAGCTTCCCCAGACTCTCATCAGAAACAGATGCAGCACCACATTTGTACAGCCTGCAGAACCAAGAACCAACTAAATTCCTTTTCTTTAAAAATTACCCAGCCTCCATCCTGGTGAACACGGTGAAACCTCGTCTCTACTAAAAATACAAAAAATAAGCTGGGTGTGGTGGCGGGCGCCTGTAGTCCCAGCTACTCAGGAGGCTGAGGCCGGAGAATAGCATGAATCCCTGGGAGCGGAGCTTGCAGTGAGCCGAGATCGCGCCACTGCACTCCAGCCTGGGCGACAGAGCAAGACTCCGTCTCAAAAAAAAAAAAAAAAATTACCCAGCCTCAGATATGTCTTTATAGCAATGCAAGAATGGACTATCACACAGGGGAAGATCAAAAGTTCTAAGTGCAGATGTCCCCTGCAGAGTTGTAGATATGGGTGTGAGGTTCATAAGAGCTGCTGGAACTGGGTTTATAAATTTGAAAGAAGATTGCTTAGGAGGGTAGATAGAAAGACTCAAAGAAAAGTGGGTCCAGGTCTAAACCTTGATCATTTAAGACTGAAAAGAAGAGAAAGAGCTGGCACTGGAGACTGAGAATCAGAAACCAGGAGACTACGAGGCCAAGGAAACCAAGAGAAGAATCTGTTAAGGAGGATCAACTCTTTATTAAACACTGCCAAAAGGTCAAGAAAGATTATTTTGTTTCTCTCGTAAGCCTTAAGTTCCTTGAGAGTTAGTATGATTTTATTATTTATTTTTGTTTCCCTGGGGCTTGCCCTGTGACCCACACATAATAAATGATCAGTAAACTTTTGTTAGATTGAAGAAAGAGAGAAAGATGCATGGCAAGAAAGGCAGACATGCAGAAAGACAGTAGAATTTATGCTTGAGTCTCAAAAAATAAATAAGTAAAACAGATTCCCTTGAAGTTGACTGCAAACCCAGCTTGATCTTAGGAAATGTAAGGAGGTTCTTTCTGCTCCCTGCGTTTTACTCTTGAGCTAACACATTGATGGGGCTCCCACAGAACCATATTGTTGCCATGTAAGTACCTTCAGAAAACATTTTGAGAAGTGATATTCACCTGTGTCTGGTCAATCTGAGTCATTTTTATCTTTATTTAGGTCCTAGGTGATGACGAAAAGGGCAATTTGCTTTTCCTCGTCTATGACTCCACCACATCACCCTGAATGAGTTGTTGGAAACGGGGGCATCCATTTCTGTGCCACTACAGTTCTGTAATACACTGTAATCACTCATAACGCTGCCCAGCCCCAGTTTCCCATGAGAGAGAAAGGTGACTACTGGCAGGAAGAGACGTCTAACCTCTTAGAGAAACCACCAGCTTCTTAGTCTGTTGTTGTTTCTGCATTAAAGTGTTGCTGTGGGCCGGGTGCGGTGGCTCATGCCTGTAATCCCAGTACTTTGGGAGGCCGAGGCGGGCGGATCACGAGGTCGGGAGATGGAGACCATCCTGGCTAACACGGTGAAACCCCATCTCTACTAAAAATACAAAAAAAATTAGCCGGGTGTGGTGGCGGGCGCCTGTAGTCCCAGCTACTTGGGAGGCTGAGGCAGGAGAATGGCGTGAACCCGGGAGGCGGAGCTTGCAGTGAGCCGAGATAGCGCCACTGCAGTCCGGCCTGGGCGAAAGAGCGAGACTCCGTCTCAAAAAAAAAAAGTGTTGCTGCTATCAGGGCCGCTGTACAGAATATCAAAGAAGGACATGTTTGACTCTGTTCTAAGAACGTGGAGCTCTTCTACATAATAAAAGAGTGTCCTTGAATTAGAAATTTTAGGAAATACAGTAATAGATGTAGTTGAAACAATACTTAAAATTTATGCCATCCTGTATCATTTAGTTATACCAAAGATCAGCAAACTTTTTCTATTTCTATAAAGGGCCAGAAAGGAAATAATCTAGGCCTTCCTGGCCCTACAGTCTCTGTCTCAGCTACTCAATTCTGCCATTGTAGTGCAAAGCAGCCACAGACAAAATTTAAATGAATGAACCTGGCCATATTCCAATAAAATGAATTTGAATTTCAAATAATTTTTATGTGTCATAAAATATCATTCTTCTTTTCACGTTTTCCAATCATTTAAAAATGTGATGGCCTGGGAAATAGCAAGACCTTGTCTCTACAAAGTACAAATAAAAATAGCTGGGTGTGGTGGCCTGTGACGAGGCAGGTGGATCACAAGGTCAGAAGTTCAAGACCAACCTGGCCAACATGGTGAAACCCTGTCTCTAGTAAAAATACAAAAATTAGCCAGGCATGGTGGCGGGCACCTGTAATCCCAGCTACTTGGGAGGCTGAGGCAGGAGAATTGCTTGAACCCAGAAGGCAGAGGTTGCAGTGAGCCAAGATTGTGCCACTGCACTCCAGCCTGGGCAACAGAGCAAGACTCTGTCTCAAAAAAAAAAAAAAAAATCTACTTCTTACATAGTACAGTACTGGGTATTATGGAGTTGAAGATAAAAGAGGATAGATAATTGATAAGTAAGTAGGTAGGTAGACTGACAGACAAAAGATCTAGTGACTGATAAGTTCTGTGAGAATTGTTCAGGTGTATCACAGTATCAATGTATAAATGCAGTCTTTTAAAGCAACAATAGGCAGTCAGACAAAACTAAGTTTAAATCTGAGCTCTTTTGCATCCCAGCTGCATGACCTTGGGGTGATTACATACACCATATAAGCTTCAGTTTCCTCTTTTTGAAATGAGGATAATAACACCTACCTCTCAAGGAGGTTGTGAGAATTAAATAAGATCATGTATGTAAATCAGCAGGTGTAGTACCTGGGAAATGGTAGACAATGAGTAAATGGTAGCTGTTGTTGTAGTATTACAGCAATATGAAGGTAGGTAACTTATTCAAAAGAAGCACACAACCAAAGGCAAAGCAGAGTAACCTTGTAAGTCAAGAAGTCACAGACACATATAGAAACCCGCAAACCTGGGGGCTGAACACCTGGCCGAGAACATTTGGCTGAAAATAAAAGCAGAAGTGACATTGTCACAGGAGCATACAATAAGGCACCTGGCCAGTTGTCTTGCTTTTATCTTCCCTAGCAACCAGCTGCTGGGTTGTCTAAGGAGCCCTACTTATAGGTCCAACCCCCAGCCTCCCCAGTACTTAAACGCTGGCTCAGACTGGAGAAAGTCACCATTAGTATCGGCCCCACCATTGTGCTTCCTTTCAGTCAGGTCAGCCATGGGGCCTCAGACATCTGTAGCTCCCTCCTATTGTGCCTCCCCACCCCTCTGCCCAATATGGGTTTCCACCTTGCCCTCAACACCTCAGTCTCTGGTCCTCCTGCCTTGTATCCCAGTCTCCCTTTGGATGTGGGTCCCTGTCTTGAACCCCAGCCTACTTTACCATGATCCTGATGTCTTCTTTAGCTTAGTTCTGACCAGTCATCTTTGCAGAGGGCTGTATTCTGCTGCCTACACCCCTGCTGTGCTCTCCTCAAACCATGGGACATATGCGCCTTCCCCTTTACAGATAACCCATTGCTAGGGTAAGGCTAAACTGCCTGGTATTAACAGCTTCCTGAACTTTATGTGATTAAGAGACACAAGGTTTTGCAGAGGCCAGCTGCCCAAATCCAAGCTGGTTTCTGTATTCATAGCCCGTGCTCTAGGGAGCATCCCCCCACCCTGGTCTTGGCTCATACCCTCTCTCCACTGGCTGTATGCAGTCAACTACTCCTAGCATGCCTTGTGATCCTGTTATGGCAACATCAATAATGCTTTCCCAATACAAATGACAAAATTATTGGCACAGGGACACGATATAGGGGTAATGGAGAACTTCAGCTTATCTGATATCTACTGACAGTCTCATTCTGCTGAAAAGTGATCGTCAAATAAAGTTGGCATGACTTAAATTTAAACTAATTGCTTACTGAAGAAGTACTATTCTGTGCTTAATTCTAACCAGCTAAGAAAAATATGTTGGCAAAGTAGAAGTGACAAACAACTTAAAATAAGTGACCAGGGCAGCTTTGAATTTGTAATAGCCAAAGAAGGCAATTCTGCACCTGCTAACCTGACATGAACAAGAGGAGCAAGTTAAGAGAAAATATGGACACAAGACTCCCTCTGGCCAGGAACTAGGAAATAAAGGGCAAGAGGAGTAATATGATTGGAAGTGTACATTTTTACAAAATCAGTGGTTTAAATGAAGAAAAGATGAGCATCTAAAAAAAGATCAGGCTAGGCACTGTGGCTCACACCTGTAATCCCAACACTTTGAGAAGCCCAGGCAGGAAGATTCCTTGAGGTCAGGAGTTCGAGACCAGCCTGGGCAACAAAGTGAGGCTTCTGTCTCTGCAAAAAATAAAAAACAGCCTGGCACGGTGGCTCACGCCTGTAATCCCAGCACTTTGGGAGGCTGAGGCAGGAGGATCACGAGGTCAGGAGATCGAGACCATCCTGGCTAACACAGTGAAACCCCGTCTCTGTTGAAAATACAAAAAAAATTAGCCAGGCGTGGTGGTGGCCGCCTGTAGTCCCAGCTACTTGGGAGGCTGAGGCAGGAGAATGGCGTGAACCCAGGAGGCAGAGCTTGCAGTGAGCCGAGATCACGCCACTGCAGTCCGGCCTGGGCGACAGAGCGAGACTCCGTCTCAAGAAAAAAAAAAAAGATAAATATAAATAAATAAATAAATAATAAATAAATAAAAATCCAGAAGAAAAAAGATTAAAAAGATCAATCTGGTTGTTCTGGAAGTGTTCAATTAAGCTTGTACATTTGAAGGACATGTACAAAAGGCAGGAGAAGGGGTATATAACGAGGCTTCCTTCAAAAAGGAGGGCTCAGATCCGTGAGACCCATGAGAATAATGCCAGAAGGGCTAATGACCAGAGACAGCTGAGGTCTGGGAAAAGTATTGAAGACAATGAATTATGAACTTTTATTTTTGCTTATATTTATAGTAAAGAAGAATAAAGAAGGAAGGATAGTACCATTGAATGGGGCAGACTGTCATATGTGAGTAGTTAAGTGAAAAATAGAGTCATTTAACTATAGCATGTCCTAGATTCTAAGGTGCAGATATCCCCCCATGTTTTTAATATTTCTAAAATGAGAATGTAGGTACATTTAACACAGCGGTGTTTTTTGGGAGGGCTCTCAAAACAGCCATTAAATGGTGGTGCATCCTACCATATGTTTTTTTTTTTTTTTCCTGATGGAGTCTCACTCTGTCACCCAGGCTGGAGTGCAATGGCGTGATCTCAGCTCACTGCAACCTCTGCCTCCCGGGTTCAAGCAATTCTCCTGCCTCAGCCTCCCGAGTAGCTGGAGTTACAGGTGCGTGCCACTATGCCTGGCTAAATTTTGTATTTTTAGTAGAGATGGGGTTTCACCCTGTTGGGCAGGCTGGTCTTGAACTCCTGACCTCAGGTGATCCTCCTGCCTTGGCCTCCCAAAGTGCTGGGATTACAGGGGTGAGCCATCGCATCTGGCCCATATGTTGATCTTAGAATAGAAGAAATATGGCCGGGTGTGGTGGCTTACGCCTGTAATCTCAGCACTTTGGGGGGCTGAGGTGGGCAGTTCGCCTAAGGTTGGTAGTTTGAGACCAGCCTGACCAACATGGAAAAACTCCGTCTCTACTAAAAATACAAAATTAGCCAGGTGTGGTGGTGCATGCCTGTAATCCCAGCTACTCGGTAGGCTGAAGCAGGAGAATCACTTGAGCCTGGGAGGCGAAGGCTGCGGTGAGCCGAGATCATGCCATTGCACTCTAACCTGGGCGACAAGAGCAAAACTCCATCTCAAAAAAAAGAAAGAAAGAAAGAAAGAAAAGAATAGAAGAAAATGGAATTGTTTTTCACTTAGTTCTGCTGGTATCAACCACACTCAGCAGATGAAGGGTCTACTTGGGATCTTGGAAGTGGCAGTGTAGCCAGTGACCACTAACAGGTGGGAAAGAGTTAGAAAGGAGTTTGGAGGCCACACGCAGAGGCATATTATCTCATGGAGCACACAGAGGACAGTGGGCGAGTACGACTGAAGAACAGGAGTGCAGCAAATATTAGAGACAGGACAAGAAGGAAAAACTGATCAAAACCTCTGAGAAGGGGTAGAGAGAGCCTATTGCCGGCCCACAGAAGCCAAGTCACTGAACATGTGTGTCACAGAAGAGGATGGAATGGAGACAGGGGATATGTGTTGAAAAGATCAGGCATGGCCAAGATGCAAGAAGGAATAAAGGAACTGCTGTGAAGATACTCAGAACGGTGTCTAACATGCAGTCAGATGGGAATGGCTTGCCCTGGGCAGGACATTTTGAACTGTGCCTGGAGCATAGTATGTGTCTACCACTGTGTCCTGCCTCTTCTGAATCAATTAAATGACTGACTTAAAGCCCTGGTGCTCCAGGTTCCAACTATGTGGCTTTGATTAACCACATAGAAGTCTCCTCTGGGAAGGTATTTAGATCAGGTTGTGGGTTTGGGATCACAGATCAGGAAAAGACATTGTGAACTGGTATAAGCAAGACGTTGAGTATTTTTGTTTTTGTTTGCTTATTTAAAAAATGACAAGGAATGGTCCGAATAAGTAACCAGGGAACAAGGGAGCCAAAAGCCAGAAACATTGCCAGAATAAATTCAGGGAAGAGTTGGAGCTGTGGTCTGTTTCTACTAGGTCTGTGGAACTCATGTTGAAGAAGGAATTTAGAAAACCTATAGATCAGTTGACTGTGGAGGAAATTGTTCCAACCATATATGAGCAGGCCCCTAGACACTGTGATGTGTCCAAGTGGTCCATATGCAGCTTGAACATAAAGAGAAGGGACCGAAGTATCGCCTCTGATTTAAAAAAAAAAAAAAAGGAAAAACATGTGGCCAAGAAGAATGGAATGCATTTCAGATGGATTAAAGAATTAACTGTGAAAAGTGACCCATATAATAGGGGTGATATGTGCTGAAAAGATGAAAGTAGTGTAAGCATTTTTTGACCTTGGAGTGGTAAAGGCCTTCATGAGCAAAAAAGCAATGGTTTATGGTTTATCAAAGAAAAGCATTGTACTTGAGAGGCTGAAGCAGGAGAATCACTTGAGTCCAGGAGTTTGAATCCAGCCTGGGCAACATAGCAAGACTTTGTCTCTAAAAAAGAAGAAAGAAAGGAAAACATTGATATATTTCATTGCTTAGAACTTTTAGCTTATGTAGATAAGACAGTAGCACAAACAAAATGAAAAGATACATGAGAAATTCTAGATTTCTTTTTCATAGGGTCTTGTTCTGTTGCCTAGGCTGGAATGCAGTGGCACATTCATAGCTCACTGTAACCTTGAACTCCTGGGCTCAAGCAATCCTTCCAGGTAGCTAGGACAACAGGTGTGTGCCACCATGTCTGGATATTTTTTTTTAGAGATGGGGCGTCCCTATGTTGCCCAGCCTGGTCTCGAACTCCTGGACTCACGTGATCCTTTCCCTTCAGCCTCCGGAGTAGTTAGGACTACACGTGTGTGCCACCTCACCTATTTTTTTTTTTTTTTTTTGGTAGAGACAGGATCTTGCTCTGTTGCCCAAGCTAGAGATTCTAGGACTTTATGTATACGACAAGCGGTAGTGTCTTTAACATACAAACAACTCATACACTTACAAGAAAAAGACAAGATCTCAAAAGAAGAACGGGTAAAGAACAACAAAAGGCAAAAAGGAAAAAAAGGAATTCAACTGGTCAATGAAAATGAAAATGGTCCAGTTTCATTATTAATTAATGAAAATGCAAATCAAAGTAAAACCCAGATGCCTTTGTGCCTAGCAAATTGTAAGAACTTTAAAATGATATCTTACATGGATAAAGAGTCAGGGAAATAAGCACTCTCATACCACATTGGGAATATAAATTGGTATAAACCTTCTGAGAGCAATTTGGTATTGTGTGTTAAAAACCTTAACATACACAAACCACTTATTTTAACACAGCAATTTCACCTTTAAGACTTCATCCTAAGAAAATAACTACAGGTACTAAGAAAATTTAATGTAGAAGAATATTTAGTGTAGCATTCTTTATAATATTAAATACTTAGAGATAACAAATGTCCAAAAAGAATTATTGCATAAATTTTGTGTATTCCCATGATGAAATCTATGTATCCAATAAAAAGCAGGTTATGGAAGATATCATGACATCAGAAAAAGTTGGTCATTTATTATTTATTATTTAAAGACAGGGTCTCTCTCTGTCACCCAGGCTGGAGTGCAGTGGCCTGATCATAGCTCACTGCAGCCTTGACCTCCTGGGCTCAAGTGATCCTCCTGACTCAGCCTCTGAATTAGCTAGGACTACAAGAATGTGCCACCATACCCTGTGAATTTTTTAAAACTTTTTTTAGAGACAAGGTCTTGCTATGTTGTCCAGATTGGTCTCGAACTCCCAGCCTCAAGGGATCATCCTGCCTCGGCCTCCCAAAGTGCTGAGATTACAGGTGTGAGCCACCATGCCCAGCTAGGTCATTCATTTTTAAACATATTTTCTCAGAAAAAAAGAAAGACTGACCACAGAAAAATATTAACAGTGGCAATATTGTGGTAGTGGATTTATAATTGATTTTATTTTATGGGTGTGATTTCTATAGTTAAGTTCACTTCGATGGACATGCGTGTTCTTATAGTCTGGATAAAGAAGAAATGTAAGATGAAATGGGAGCCAAGATGAATGATGAAAGGATACATTTAAATTAGACAAAATTTAAATTTAGATGAGATTCAAATTTAAATGAGCTTCAAATCTTCTGATCCATACAAACTGTATCTAGGGATACAAAAGGAACTTCCAGGTATGATGATAGACATGCTATGAGGAATCGCTGAGGATAGAACAAATACCATATGCCTAGGGTTGGGCAACTATGCCAGTTTTTAAAAGGGAAAATGGTGGATTCCAGAACCTACAGCCTGATAAGCTTAGTTTGGTTAGGGAAAGAAAGTTGGTATCAACGAGAGCCAACCTGGGTTCACTTAAGTACTTCCAAACCACTCTCATTTCCTTATCTTCCATGTGCTTTAAGTCATGTAATCCTCATGCCAGACCTCTAAGGTAGATATTACTACCATTACCCCCATTTCACAGAAGTGGAGCCTGAGGTCATAAATGTCAAGTGATTTGCCCAAGATCCTCTAGCTGGTTTAGTTTTTTCTGTCGATAATGTTAATACATAAGAAGATGACAGACATATTTGTCATACCTGTCATTGGACACAGGTTTTCAAGGGATACTGGTGAACAATATAACGGACCATGGAACAGTATTATTCAGTATTATTAGTAGATGAAATGTTTTATTATTACATTTATTACTAATGTATTATTAGTAGATAAAATGATTACACACACAAATGTGGATTGGATGAGATGGCTCATGCCTAAAATCCAAGCACTTTGAGATAGACTGAGGCAAGTGGATTGCTTGAGTCCAGGAGTCCTAAGACCAGCCTGGACAACATAGTAAGACCTGTCACTACAAACAATACAAAAATTAGCTGGGTATGGTGGCATGCAAGTAGCCTCCCAGCTACTTGGGAGGCTGAGGTGGGAGGATTGCTTGATTCCAGGAAGTTGAAGCTGCAGTGAGCTATAATCATGCCATTGCACTCCAGCCTGGGCAACAGAGGGAGACCCTGTCTCAAAAAAAAAAAAAAAAGGTTGGGTGTGGTGGCTCACACCTGTAATCTCGGGACTTTGGGAAGCCAAGGTGGGAGGATCGCTTGAGCTCAAGAGTTTGAGACCAGTCTGGGAAATATAGTGAGACCTCACCTCTACTTAAATAAATAAATAAATAAATAAATAAATAAATAAATAAATAAAATTTAGCTGAGCCTGGTGGTGTGCACCTGTATTGCCAGCTACTCGGGAGGCTGAGGAGGGAGTATCACTTGAGCCCAGGAGTTCAAGGCTGCAGTGAGCTATGATCATGCAACTGCATCCAGCCTGGGCGATAAAGCAAGACTGTGTCTCAAATTAAAAAGTGCAGATTAATAGGACATTGCTTACCTGGAGTTTTCTAAGCGGTAATAATAACACCACTTCCCAAGTACTTATGTGCAAGGTTCTATGCAAAAACGCTTTTCATTCATCACCTCAGTTAATCTTCCCCAGCAGCTGGAGAAACAGGTATTGTTATCCCCATTTTACAGATGAGCAAACCAAGGCTCAGGATGGTTTATGAACTTCTTTGTAATCACCAGATAGCTCGTGATTAGAAGAGCTCAGATTCGGTCACAGAAAGTCTGGTTTCAGAAGCCATATGCTTAACTATTATACTAAAGTATCTTCTTTTGGTTATTGGCTCCCGTTATGCTCAAATTTTTTTACTAAAAGAAAGATGTATTAATCTTGAGGAATGACTTAAAAGGCATACTTCTGCTAAGGAATCAAAGTTGAGAGAATCAAAGAAAAGGGAGGCAAGAAAACCAACATTTATTGAGAACTTACGTCAGGTATTATACTGCCCTGGTTTCAGACTCAGGACCACTTCGCAGTGCAGGTAGGATTAGCTCTATTTTCACTGATAAGCAGATTGAGACTCAGAGAGATCACATGACATGTTCTAGGTCACTGGGCTATGTAATAAAACCAGAATTCGAATACAGATCTGTCTGACTCCTAAACCTTTCCACTTTTTACTACTGGCTCATGAAAAGCCAATGTAAAAATACATAATAGTGGGAAAAAGTGTAAAATCTTGCAATTGGCTTTTAAAAGTCAATTGTGTAAATGTTAGATTTGGAAGACATAGTATATCAACATTTCAAGTGCAAAAGATCTCAAGATTTGAGTTGATCATAAAACACCATGAGTCAGCAGTGTGGCTGTGAGAACACTCGTACAATCTCAGGTGGCATTCACAGAAGCACTGTGTCCTGGAAAAGGGAAAGAATGTGCCTACTGGTTTCTAAGTGCTTATACCAGATGGAGAGAATTGTGATTAATTCTGAGTGCCACATTTTAAAAGGGACTTTGACAGACTAGGGTATGGTTATCCAGAGGAGAGCAGCCAACTGGTAACAAAAGACACACACACATACATACATATATCCATACATAACGACTGGATTATTTCACAGAGGTGAAATGATTGGGAAAGCCCCAGAGGTGGCTGGAAACCATTCTCAGTTAGCTGGAGGGCTGTCGTATGGAAAAAAGTCTTCTCATACTTGTGTGGCTCCAGAGGACAACGCTGTGTTTGGAAGGAGGTAGATTTGGGCCAATAAATGAAAAACCAAAGGCTGGGCTCGGTGGCTCACACCTGTAATCCCAGCACTTTGGGAGGCCAAGGCCGGTGGATCACAAGGTCAGGAGATCAAGACCGGACTGTCCTGGCCAACACGGTGAAACCCCATCTCTACCAAAAATACAAAAATTAGCCGGGCGTGGTGGCAGTGCCTGTAATCCCAGTTACTCATGAGGCTGAGGCAGGAGAATCGCTTAAACCCAGGAGGCGGAGGTTGCAGTGGGCCAAGATCAAGCCACTGCACTCTAGCCTGGGTGACAGAGTGAGACTCTGTCTCAAAAAAAAAAAAAAGAAAGAAAGAAAGAAAGAAAGAAAAACCAGAGCATGACTGTGCCTTGCATATATTTTTAGGCCCCGAAGTACCAAGCCCAATGCTTTAGACATCACAGGCACTCAACAAATATATATTGAATGGAATTGATGTGTTGCTGTACAAAAGCCCAACCAGCTGTCTTGTGGGGTAGCAGGCTCACTAGAGATTTTGAGCAGAAGCTAGATGGCCACTTGTACTCAGGACTCCCATTCCATAAAATAATTCCTACTCCTTGCCCAATTCCACCTTCTTTCCAGCCTTACCTGCTTCCCTCCTGGCCAACTTCAAAGACGAGTCTTCACTCAAGCCACTCCAGGCTGACTTCTTTTTTATTTTTTATTTTAATTTTAATTTTTTTCTTTCTTTCTTTTTTTTTTTTTTGAGATGGAGTCTCACTATGTCTCCCAGGCTGGAGTGCAGTGGCGTGATCTCGGCTTACTGCAACCTCTGCTCCCAGGTTCAAGCCATTCTCCTGCCTCAGCCTCCTGAGTAGCTGGGATTACAGGCACCTGCCACCATGCCCGGCTACTTTTTGTATTTTTAGTAGAGATGGGGTTTCACCATGTTAGCCAGGATGGTCTCAATCTCCTGACCTCGTGATCCGCCCGCCTCGGCCTCCCAAAGTGCTGGGATTATAGGCGTGAGCCACCGCGCCCAGCCTCTATTTTTAATTTTTTTTATAGATGGGGTCTCACTATGTTGACCAGGCTGGTCTCAAACCCTGGGCTCAAGTGATCCTCTTGCCTCAGCCTTCCAAACTGCTGGGATTATAGGCATAAGCCACTACACCCGGCCCAGGTTGACTTCTTTTTTTTTTTTTTTAATTGGTTTGTTTGTTTTTTTTTTTTTTGAGACGAAGTTTCGCTCTTGTCGCCCAGGCTGGAGCACAATGGTGCAATCTCGGCTCACTGCAACCTCTGCCTCCCAGGTTCAAGCGATTTTCCTTCCTCAGCCTCCCGAGCAGCTGGGATTACAGGCACCTGCCACCAAGCCTGGCTAGATTTTGTATTTTTAGTGGAGACAGGGTTTCACCATGTTGGCCAGTCTGGTCTTGAACTCCTGACCTCAGTTGATCCACCTGCCTCGGCCTCCCAAAGTGCTGGGATTACAGGCATGAGCCAACGCGCCCGGCCAGCTGACTTTTAATTCTCTAGAAACTGTGCTCATCAGGTCTTCTAATTACTAAGCCTTATCTTATACCTGGTCTGACCCCAGAGAGAGCTGTTGATCATTTTCTCTGGGAAGGTCTCATGTCTCTTTCCTTGCAGACCTCTCTCTGTCCCACTCTCATGCCCCATCTTTTCTCCTTTCCAGTCTATTGCCAGGGTCCTTCTCCACTGACAGCTGCCTCAGGCTTTTTTTCAGTGTTCTTTGCTTGGTCCTTTTCATTGTTTGTCTGCCCCCAAGATATCCTATTTATTACGAGGACTGAGCTACTGATGGGCCCGGACTCCTGAACCTGTGCATTCAGTCCAGACCTCTCTCCTGATCTGCAGACCTGTCATTCATTTGCACTGGATATCCCACAATTACTGTGAGCTTCATATCCTGTTCAGCATCCCCTCTGCACTTGCTCTCCTTCCCGCCTTTAGCTTCGTCAGTGTCATTGCACTTCAACCTCGGCCCGTCTCTCCTGCTCCCAAACCTCTATCTAATTGATAATTGTGTCCTCAGTGCTACTTCTAAATCCCCCTTGGACTTGTTACTACCCTTCACCCCACTGCTGCTATGGTGACTCAGACCTTAATCCCTTCTTTAGACTATTACAGTAGTCTTCTAATTGGCTTTGTTGGCTCAGTCTTCATCCTGCCACTAAAGTTTTTAATTTTTTAAAATATGAATGAGCACATCTTTCCACTCTTTAAGAAATGCTGATAGTTACTGTCTTCAGTATCAAGTCCAGATTCCCTAGCTGTAATCAAGGTTCCTCGCAATATAGCCACAACATACCTTAGCATTGATTTCTAGCCCACATCAGACTTCTCTCTTTTCTTGGAACAGTTTTCCCTCTCCACACCTTTGTGCCTGTTTTCATCCTATTCCTCTTACAAAAAAGCCACTCTTCTCTCCTTGCCAACTCATCTCCTCCTTCAGTGGTTCTAGGAAAAGAATCCACTTCCTATTTCTTGTTTTTTGTTTGTTTTGAGATAGCGTCTTGCTCTGTCGCCCAGGCTGGAGTGCAGCAGAGCGATCTCGGCTCATTGCTACCTGCGTCTCCCAGGTTCAAGTGATTCTTCCGCCTCAGCCTCCTGAGTAGCTGGGACTACAGGTGCCCACCACCACGCCCGGCTAATTTTTGTATTTTTAGTAGAGACGGGGTTTCACCATGCTGGCCAGGCTGGTCTCAAACTCCTGACCTCAGGTGATCTGCCCTCCTCCTCCCAAAGTGCTGGTATTACAGGCATGAGCCACTGCGCCTGGCCTCTCTTCCACTTCCGTGTCAGGAGTTTAGGGACGCATCAGAGTGAGAAATACGGTATTTAAGGCAATGGACTGGATTGACAATTGCAGAGGGACAAGCCCAATGGGGCTGCCAATGTTCAGACATTGGGAAGGGCCCAGCCAAAGAGACTGGGAGGGAACAATGAGGTAGGAGGGAACCTAGTGAGGTGTGATGGAAGATAAGGGTAGAAAGTGTTTTATCAGAAGGGGTGAACATTGTGCCAAGAGGCTGCTGAGAGGAGGAGTAAGATGAAGACTGTGAATTTGGATTTGATGTCATGGAGGTCATTGTGAGCTTCATCGGTGTGTTTTCAGTGGAGTAATAGGGGCAAAAGGCTGACTGGATTGGCTTCAAGAGATAGGCAGAAATGACGAAGTAGATGCTTGTTGAATGGGTAAAAGTCAGATAAATGAAGAAATAATGTCTTCGAGAGGATCCCATGATCGATCATGAACCAAAATAGATAAATGAGTTATTCTGAGTCTCTGAAAAACTCCGGAGTAGAAACAATGATGTGATTTCAGGGTGCAAAGCTTTGTGTACGTGACAAGGGAATTCAGGTGGGATTACTCAGGCAGTAGGGTGAGTCTAGGGAGGGCTGTTTATGAGTTCTGTTGTGCTTGCAATTTTATCTCCTCCTGGCCTCAGTTCATGAAGGCCTTCATGCAAGACTTCTCAGAGGGGGGCCTCAGGGAAGAGCTGTCCCTGCAGGGACTTGGGTGTAGGATTTTGAGAGATTATTTTCAAACACCTCTTGCCGGCATGTGGGGTTCCTGAGAATAAGCCTTTCAGGCTGACTTCCGCCCTTTTTGGGGAGTGAGCAGCACCAAGTCTGCCTGGTCAGGAAGAGGTGAATGTGGAAAACCTGATCCATCCAACATAGTGTATTTGAAAATGCTGTACTTCAAAATGTTTCTCTATAAAAATGTTATATTGAAATAATAATGGAGATGGACCAAGTGGTCGCCTAGATTTGATGAATAAGCAGGCTGTTTATAGCAGTTCGCCACTGGAGTACAACAGTAATGAAGTATGAAGAATACAAACCTGGGTAGACCAGACCCAGACTTTGATTTTGTGTTGTTCCCTGAGTCATTTTCCTCAAATGGTCAAAGCTTCAAAAGGCACTTTGGTACCGATTCCATATAGAATGTGTTTTTACTTACATGACTGGGGACAATACATTTCCCTTCATAGAAGCATTTTTGGGGATGTCCAGGGCCCAGACTGTGAAACAGAACCAGCCATAAAGTAACTGAACAACTCCTGTTGTACCACATGTCCTGCCGTTCTCCAAATGCATTGTCTGCTCTTATTTGTTGGTGTCTTTGCCCACGCTGTTCCCTGGAACACCCAAATGCCCTTCGTCCTGGCATGCTTAGCTCTGGGAGGACCTTCTGCAGGAGGCCTTCCTCACCCACTCATACAAAGACAGAGCCCCAAACCACATTTGCGTGTAGTTCATTCGCCACACCTACCACAGTCAACTTCAGTGGTTTTCTCTTCTGGCTTTCCCATTGGACTGTGAGTTTCTTGAAGCCTGTGACTTTGTCTTAATTCTGGGGTTCCTAGGTTATTTTTTTGCATGCCACCACACCCAGCTACGGGGTCTCCCTGTGTTGCCTAGGCTGGTCTTGAACTCCTGGGCTTAAGTGATCCACCCACCTCGGCCTTCCAAAATGCAGGGGTTACAGGTGCGAGCCATCACACTTGGCCCTTGATCCTATTTCTATCCTGTGCATCTAGAATAGCGCCTGTACAGTTTGAGCACATTATTGTGTTTGTTGAATAGTTGCGTGAAGGCTGGAGAGTGTGGATGAATGAATATATAAAAAGATCAGAAAAATGTTACCCCCCAAATTGAAGCTAATAAAAAGAAAAGAGTGTCAATGACTTTACATATATGCAGAATTTGTACCTATAATGGTTTTTTCCACATCCAGTTGAGACAAGATTATTGCAACGTAATGTGTATAGAAAGGGGAGTGATCCATCCTGTGACTTGTACTGTGTGTGGCACAAGATTGTGGAATCATGCTGATGAACATCAGAGTTGGGTAGTAGGAGTTGATTGGTTTAATTCTAGATTTGTGAGAGAGATGTGATCTGTGAACATGAACTTTTTTTGTTTTGTTTTGGTTTTGTTTTTGTTTTTTGAGATGGAGTCTTGCTCTGTTGCTGAGGCTGGAGTGCAATGGCGCAATCTCGGCTCACTGCAACCTCCACCTCCTGGGTTCACGCAATTTTCCTACCTCAGCCTCCCAAGTAGCTGGGATTACGTGCGTGCGCCACCATACCCGGCTGATTTTTGTATTTTTAGTAGAGATGGGGTTTCACCATGTTGGCCAGGCTGGTCTTGAACTCCTGACCTCAGGTGATCCACCTGCCTAGGCCTCCCAAAGTGCTGGGATTACAGGCGTGAGCCACTGCACCCGGCCAGAACACATGAACATTTTGGTCCTTGTCTTGTCTTTTCTTTCTTTCTTTCCTTTTTTTTTTTTTTTTTTTTTGACAGAGTTTTGCTCTTGTTGCCCAGGCTGGAGTGCAATGGCATGATCTCGGCTCACCGCAACCTCCGCCTCCCGGATTCAAGTGATTCTCCTGCCTCAGTCTCATGAGTAGCTGGGATTAAAGGCATGTGCCACCACGCCCAGCTAATTTTGTATTTTTAGTAGAGACAAGGTTTCTCCATATTGGTCAGGCTGGTCTCAAACTCCAAACCTCAGGTGATCTACCCACCTCCGCCTCTGCCTCCCAAAGTGCTGGGATTACAGGTGTGAGCCACTGCGCCTGGCCAGAACACATGAACATTTTGGTCCTTGTTATTTCTTTTAAGCAAAATATTTTTTCCTTTAAAATTGGAGCACAAGGTACACCTTAATAAATATGTTTATTTGAAGCATCATTTCCTTATTCATGGTTTTTAAATTTTTCATAAAAAATTTTAAAAATAAACCAGCCGTAACACCTCTGAAGTGGAAGTTACACTGAACCAGTCATTTCATTTCCAGGTGCCTTGGTCTCTTTCATGCATAATTTGTAAAATGATAATAGCCCTTACTAGTATTTACATTGTAAAAGTGTTGTTACTGTAAATTAGATAGTCTAAAATGGGTTATGATGCCTTCTTTGAAAGACAAGCATTACACACAAATGAGGTATTATTATTTAGTTTTGCCTTTTCAAGCTCGTTAAATGAGAATTAGATGAAAACTCTGCTTTAAGCAATATTCAGCGGGTAAGTGACTATTGACTTGAGTGAAATGAAAAAAAAAATCTTCAGCTGAAAACTCAGTTTGTACAGCCTAGCCTATCTGTGCACGGGCAGAAATAGTGTATTTATATGTGATGTTTACCAATGTTCTTTATCTCCTCTCTGTGCTATAATCACAAACTGAAGACAGTTAAGCCTTTCAGTTCAGTCATTGTATGCGTCTTGGAAAACCTAAGTCATCTGGAATGATTACAACTTAGAAATAATGTTTCCACGAATCAAGTCATGCTGCTAGCTTTCTTACTGATTTAGGGCCTAAATTAACTGTGCCAGGCCTTCACTTCCACTCCTGGTTCTTAGGATGGGGGACTTATTCCTGCAGTGTTTCAGGTTAGTTACCACTAAGGCCTATGTGCACCTCATTATCACCCCCAACCAGGCCCAGGGCTTTCCTATCTTCTTCCTGGAATACAGGGATAGGATGGCAGGAGAAGGGGTGTTTGGAAATACGATTTGAGGAATTGTGGATATCAGAAATTTCATGGGAAGGTCTGAGGTCTGAAACAGTACCCTGGGAGGATTCAGGGTAACAGAGAGCCGGTGGTGAGGGACCCATCCTTACAGCATCATTGTGGCCTCTGTGTGGTCTATTGGCTCTAACACATTTTTGGCCCCTGCTCTTGGACTCCCCCCGTCCCTCCCCTCTCATTCAAACCCCTTCTGGTGTCCATCCATTAGGCCTTGACTCACCTTCGCTCCCCAGGGCCAACCTTCAGCATTGCTTGCAGTTATAGTCATCTGCTTTCCACCTGACCCATTTATTTTGGCTTCTGGATTTTGCTCCTAGAGAGGCCCCCTGCTTGGATAGCTGCCTGGCCAGCTGCAGAGCCAGCTGTTTGTTCCAGACTCCAAGGTGACTACACTCCTCTCCTCTCCCTCTGACTGGTCCTGATACATGGGCTGTGACAAGAAGTGAGAGATAGTGACAGTGTGACAATTGTGTCAGAACAGATTCATCCCTCTGTAGGTCATCTCAGCAGTGGACTGCTCAGAGTTCAGGTACACATTCATGCTTCACAGTGGGCCATGGACCAGGAAGTCTGTGTGGACCTCAGAGGCCTAGGGACAGGGGCGGGTACAGAAGAAGAGTTAGGAGGAGGACACAAAAGGCTAATTTGGTTTGCTCTGCAGTTTTGGCCAAGACCAGTACTGGTTTTTGGGCTACTGTTCAACAGACAGGCCATGTCCTTCAAGAGCATTGGCATGAGGTCAGCTGAGCTGACATGCAGGTGGTAAGGGACCTCAGAGATCCTCTGAGGTGAGCCTAATGGTGGCCCACCTTCCTTGCCCTTGGAAAGAAATTTAGGGATTATGTCTTCCACTTTTAAGGCAAACTTTTTGAAACAGGTGTCTGCATCCATTGGTTCCATTTACTCTTCAACTCACTCTGACCTGACTGCTGCCTCCCCGGACCCTGCTCTCTGCCAAACTGGTCAGATATCTCCATGGTACTCACCTGTGGGTGCTTCTTAGTCTTTTTCTTGCTCGATCTCTTGATAGCATTTGCCTTTGTGGACCACAACCTACTCCTTGAAACATGCTTTTCCCTTGTTCTCTGGATACCTCACAATTCTTTTTTCCCTACCTCGCTGGCTACACCTTCTCACTCTTTTTTTCAGGGGTCCTTTCTCTGCTCATGTCATATAGCTTGGATATTTGTGCCCTCCAAACCTCATGTTGAAATTTCATCCCCAGCGTTGGAGGTGGGGCCTGGTGGGAGGTGTTTGGATCATGGGGGTGGATCCCTCATGAATGGCTTGGTGCCTTTCTTGCTGTGATGAGTGAGTTCTCGCTCTATTAGTTCACATGAACACTGATGTTCAAAAGAGCAACACCTCCTCTTCTCACTCTTGCTCTCTCTCTGGCCATGTCATGTGACATGCCTGGTCCCCTTCACCTTCTGCCGTGAGTAAAAGCTTCCTGAGATCTTGCCAGAAGCAGATATGACTGCCATGCTTCTTATACAGCTTGCAGAACTGTGAGCCAAATAAACCTTTTTTCTTTAGAAATTACCCAGCTTCGGGCATTCCTTTTAAGCAACACAGAATGAACTAACACACCATCCTTTTTGTTTTGTTTTGTTTTCTGAGACAGAGTCTCGCTTTGTCGCCCAGGCTGGAGGGCAGTGGCACGATCTTGGCTCACTGCAATCTCCGCCTCCCAGGTTCAAGCAATTCTTCTGCCTCAGCCTCCCGAGTAGCTGGGACTACAGGCGCGTGCCACCATGCCTGGCTAATTTTTTTGTCTGTATTTTTAGTAGAGATGGGGCTTCACCGTGTTAGCCAGGATGGTCTCCATCTCCTGATCTCGTGATCCACCCACCTTGGCCTCCCAAAGTGCTGGGATTACAGGCGTGAGCCACTGTACCTGGCCTACACCATCCTTTATTTAAGCTTTGGTGTTATTCTGTCTTCTCTCTTTTTCTCTGCTCCTACACACCCTCCCAGGGCATCTCATTCATCGCTGTGAAGTCTCTTGTCTGTCATGTATAGATGACTCCTAAATGGATATCCTCCGATTTCTAGATCAAACTGCTTGCTGTTGCTCTGAATGTTCCCCAGTCATCACAAAACAAACACGTCGAAGGCTTAACTCAGCACCTTCTCTCCAAAATCTCCTCAATTTCCTCTTCATATTTTTGCCGTCTTAGTGAATGATATCCACTATCCACCAAGTTGTCCAAGTCAAAAACCTGATCTCCAGTCCGGACTTTGCCCTCTTCAAAACTCCAACATGTAATCTATCATGACTTTCAGTAGATTCTACCTCCTCGAGAATGTGGCTTGTACATTTCTCCATAATTTGGTGCTGCTCACCTTTCCAGTCTCATCTCTGACCACTCTAAGACTCTCTAAACTACTTTTAGTACTCACATACTCAGCATGCATAATCATTCATGTTCTTTCCAAAATGTACGTATGTTGTGCCCTCCACCCGAAACAGACTTCCCCACCTCTTTATTTGGTTAACTCCTTCACACCTTGTTAGTGTCTGTGTACAAGTCACTAACTTCCAATTTTCCCTAAATCTGGGTTAGGTTACCTCCTAGGGCTCTCAGTACTTATCTCTTCATAACACGCTTCTCTATCACAGCTGACTTTCCTGTTTCTACCTTGCCCTGTCCTGTGAGATTCCTGTAAGTGCTTACGGGGACCTTATTTTTTCTATTCACCTTTGTATTCCTAACACCAACAAAGTATTTGTTACAAAAAACAGATGCTCAAGAAATGAATGAATGTGAATGTCAAAGGTATCATTGTGAAAATATAAATTAAATTTCCGGCTGGGTGTGGTGGCTCACAACAGTAATCCCATCACTTTGGGAGGCCAGGGCAGCAGGGTTGCTGCAGCCCAGGAGTTTGAGACCAGCCTGGGCAACATGGCAAGTCTCTCTCTACAAAAACAAAAAAAAGGCAGGGCACGGTGGCTCACGCCTGTAATCCCAACACTTTGGGAGGTCGAGGTGAGCAGATCACCTGAGGTCAGGAGTTTGAGACCAGCCTGGCCAAAATGGCAAAACCCTGTCTTTACTAAAAATACAAAAAACACATTAGCCAGATGTGGGGGTGTGTGCCTGTAATTCCAGCTACTCGGGGGGCTGAAGCAAGAGAATCGCTTGAATCTGGGAGGCGGAGCTTGCAGTGAGCCAAGATTGCGCCACTGTACTTCAGCCTGGGTGACAGAGCGAGACTCCATTTCAAAAAAAAAAATTAAAATGATAATAATAATTTAAAAAAATTAGGCTGGGCACGGTGGCTCATGCCTGTAATCCCAGCACTTCGGGAGGCCGAGACGGGCGGATCACAAGGTCAGGAGATCGAGATCATCCTGGTTAACACGGTGAAACCTCGTCTCTACTAAAAATACAAAAAATTAGCTGGGCGTGTAGGCGGGCGCCTGTAGTCCCAGTTACTCGGGAGGCTGAGGCAGGAGAATGGCGTGAACCCGGGAAGCGGAGCTTGCGGTGAGCTGAGATCGCCCCACTGCACTCCAGCCTGGGCCACAGAGCAAGACTATGTCTCGAAAACAAAAAAGGAATTGCAAGCAGAGGGCAATTAATAGAGGTAGACTTCACATCTGTCCCTTGTGGGCTTCTTTTCCAGAGTTCCATATCCAGACTCTCAAACCATGTTTTGGGATCATCCAAACATTCCATCCCCCTGACTCCATAAACTATCGGATTCATAACCTGCTCCATGCTTGAAAACATGGGGATTGGAATTCGGTAAGTGTTGACGTTTTAGTTTTTTCTTTCTTTAGTTGTCAAAAAAGTGCTGTACCTGTAGAGTAATGCTTTTCAAATTCTTCTCTCACGAGTCTTCATCAGAAGATGTGACTGGAGTCCTGACTACTCTAGTTGTTTTCACAATGTTTGAATATGCTATGTGTACAAAGAAATGTTGTGAAGTCTTCTGAGGAATTTCATCCTTTCACATTTTCTCCTCTGTTTCATGAGTATTTAAATTCTTTGGCTGGGCGCAGTGGCTCATGCCTGTAATCCCAGCACTTTGGGAGGCCGAGGCAGGCAAATCACGAGGTCCGGAGTTCGAGACCAGCCTGGCTAACATGGTGAAACCCCATCTCTACTAAAAATACAAAAAATTGCTGGGCATGGTGGCAGGTGCCTGTAATTCTGCTACTTGGGAGGTTGAGGCAGGAGAATCGCTTGAACCCAGGAGGCAGAAGTTGCAGCGAGCCAAGATCGTGCCACTGCATGCCAGCCCAGGCGACAGTGTGAGACTCCATCTCAAAAAAAAGAAAACATTCTTCATCATTGCTCTATTGATATTTTCTAAAGTGACTTCACATAGAGAAAAGTGGATTTTTGGCTGGGCACAGTAGCTCATGCGTGTAATCCTAGTGTTTTGGAAGGCCAAGGCAGAAGGATTGCTTGAGGCTGGAAATCCAAGATCAGCCTGGGCAACATAGCAAGACCCCATCTCTACAAAAATTTAAAAATTATCTAGGACTACAGGTGGCATGTGCCTATAGACCCAGCTACTTGGGAGGCTGAGGCAGGAGGATCACTTGAGCCCAGGAGTTCGAGGCTGCAGTGAGCCATGATCACAACACTGCACTCTAGCCTAGGCAACAGAGCAAGACCTTATCTCAAAAAAAAAAAAAAATAAAAATAAAAATAAAAGTGGATTTTGAGAATCAGAAAGACTTGCTGCCCACTCTGGGCCAGTTTAATAATGCAGGACATGCGTAGTTCAACCATACTCCAAAAACAACTCTGTTTTAGCCATACTGCCTATCGTCAACCCCACTCCATCCCCACTGTCAAATTTCTCTAGCTCCATAACTGATTTTGTTTTTCATAACACTTCTTTGTTTGTTGTCTACCTCCCTTCCTAGAATGTAAGCATTATGAGGGCAGGCAATTTTTTTGTTCAGCACTAGATGCTCAGCACTTGGAGTAGTAACTGGTACACAGAAGGCACTCAGTAAATATTTTTTGATTGAATGAATGATGTATTTTAAAAGTTTTTCTTTTGGCCGGGCTCAGTGGCTCACACCTATAATCCCAGCACTTTGGGAGGCTGAGGCGGGCGGATCATGAGGTCAGGAGATCGAGACCATCCTGTGAAACCCCGTCTCTACTAAAAAAAAAATACAAAAAATTAGCCAGGCGTGGTGGTGGGCGCCTGTAGTCCCAGCTACTCGGGAGGCCAAGGAAGGAGAATGGCATGAATCCGGGAGGCAGAACTTGCAGTGAACCAAGATCATGCCACTGCACTCCAGCCTGGGTGACAGAGCGGGACTCTGTCTCAAAAAAAAAAAAAAAAAGTTTTTCTTTTTAATTTTTATACTTTTAAAAATAGAGATGAGGTTTTGCTATGTTACCCAGGCTGGTCTTGAACTCCTGGCCTCAAGCAATCCTCCTGCCTCAACCTCCCAAAGTGCTGGGGTTACAAGTACATTTTTGAGCCACCACACCTGGCCCTTGTGTTTTTTTTTTTTTTTTCTTTTTAAGGAGGCTGATGCGGGCCAGGTACAGTGGCTCACACCTGTAATCTCAGCACTGTGGGAGGGTGAGGTGGGCGGATCACCTGCGATCAGGAGTTCAAGACCAGCCTGACCAACATGGAGAAACCCTGTGTCTACTAAAAATACAAAATTAGCCAGGCGTGGTGGCACACGCCTGTAATCCCAGCTACTCAGGAGGCTGAAGCAGGAGAATCGCTTGAACCCAGTAGGCAGAAGTTGCAGTGAGCCAAGATTGCACCATTGCACTCCAGCCTGGGCAACAGGATTGAAACTCCATCCCCCAACCAACAACAACAACAACAACAACAACAAAAAAGAGGCTAATGCATATTCGGATCTCCAGGGATCTAATGAAAATCTGCTTTTTCCCCGAACACTTATATCGATGACTAAGACAATAACATTGATGGCCTGCCGCACAAATTTACAGATGACACACACTAGAAAGAATTACAAATAGGTTGGAGGATACAATCAGATTCTCTCCCCACCCCCAATCCTGACAAAATGTAATAATGAATCATATCAAACAATATAGAGTTTAATGTGTACCGATATAAAGTACTCAAAGATCCTCGAATTGTACAAGTACTGAGTGGGGGCGAGCTGGCTTACAGCTACACACGGCAGGAAGATTTACAGTCTCCTGTTGATTGTAAGAAGATGAGTCAACACAGTGGGATGTAGCTTTAAAAAAAATCAATCTTTTGTTGTATTAATAGAAATGTAACGTTCAAGAGGGGAACTAGTTCTCTAGTACTCACTGATGATCAGACCACATTTATTGTGTTTTATGAATTCTGGGCTTCAGACATTCAGAGACATTGATCAACAAAGGATTATATGAGAAAAATAAAAATGATAATAAGAAATCTGGTGCACAGAGTTATTCAGAAATAACAAAAAGATCCAAGGTTTTATGTAGGTGTGTAAGGGGGATGATGATAACTAGCATATGTAGCTACCTTTCAAAGTTTGAGGTCTATCCGGCAGAGGAGAGATTTGATCTCTTCTGGGTAATCCCAAATGGCAGATTGAGGGCCAATGAGTGGAGATGTAAGCATGTACATTTCAACCCATTAACATTGGTCAACTGTTAGATTTGCCTAGCAGACAAATGGACAACCACTGGAGGTAGTAAATTCCCTGACCCTGGTGCCCGGAAATGGGGCAGTCATGCCCCATTCACTGGGTACATTTGTGATAGAAGTTCAAACACTGGGGTGAGGAAGTGAGGAGAATAGATTTGTTTATAATAGCAAACACATAGTGAGTCTGTACTGTATGGCAAGCACCATAATACGTGATTAATGAGGTTGTCATTTCTAATACATCAATCCCACTAGCTCATTTTACAGATGAGAAAGTGAGGCTTAGAGGGATTAAGCAATTTGCCCAAGGTCTTACACCTTGGTACAAAGCAGATCTAGGATTTGAACCCAGGCAGTCAGATCCCAAACCTTAATTATTATTCTATGAGGACCCTAAGGTGGGCATGGTGGTACAAGCTTGTAGTCCCAGATACTGGGGAGGCTGAGGCAGGAGAATCACTAGAATACAGGAGTTCAAGACTGCAGTGAGCTATGATCATGCCACTGCACTCCAGCTTGGGCATCAGAGCGAGACATTGTCTCTAAAATAAGTAAATAAAAATAAAAGTAAAGTATAAGGACTTTCACTTCTAGAAAGCCGTTCTTTCCCACCTTGAGATCCTATCACTCTAATGAAATAATCAAACCGAGGAGTTTATCTCAAAGGGTGGATGATTCTATAGTACATAGATTCCCTCTATATGTAATATGCAGGAACTGTATTAGTCTGGCCATTTGCCACTTGGGTATACTGTATGGAGCCCAGCATAGGACTTGGCACACAGTAGGTGCTTGCTAATTATTTATTAAGTGAAAAGAATGAACAAATGCAACAAATACAACATTGGCGGGATCTGAAATGACAGAACCTCAATATATTGTGCCTGAAGAAAAGCACATTTCTGGGTGGTCTACTGAGGACCCTCAGCAAAAGTGATAATCCATCATTCCCGGCAAAGGCCTTGAGAATTCCTGTGCAATTGTTTGAACGATATTCATTTAAACAAATATTTATTGAATACTGGTTCTGTACCAGGTATGTCCAATGTGTGAAGGATGCAGAGGTGAATTGGAGGATGTGCTGTCAGTGGGGGAGAAGACAGGTGGGCAAATCCATACAGTACCTTGTGACAAATGCTATAGCAGTTGCGTGTATGTTTTTTAAGTATGATGGAAGCAAAGAACAGAAAGGAAATGATTCTGCTAGGTTGAAGGAGTCATCTGATATTTGATTATGTTTTATTTATTTATTTACTTTTATTATTATTAATTTTTTTTGAGATAGGGTCTCCCTCTGTTGCCCAGGCTGGAGTGCAATGGCGCAGTCTCAGCAACCTTCATCTCCTGGGTTCAAGCGATTCTTCTCCCTCAGCCTCCCAAGTAGCTGGGATTACAGGCGCCTGCCACCACACCCAGCTAGTTTTTTTTTTTTTTTTTTTTGTATTTTTAGTAGAGAGAGGGTTTCACCATGTCAGGCTAGTCTTGAACTCCTGACCTCAGGTGATCCACCCGCCTCGACCTCCCAAAGGGCTGGGATTATAGGTGTGAGCCACTGCCCCCAGCCGTTGATGATGTCTTAAAAATAGCTTCCACGTGTATGTTACTTGAGTTTATTCAGTCTTCATAAAGACCATGTGAGATTGTGACCTCTTCTTGTACAGAAGATGAAATAGAGTCTTACAGAGCTTAGGTGAGCTCCCCAGGGTCATATAGCTAGTAATAATAATTGCCCACATTGATTGAGTGCTTAGAATATCTGCGACTCTGTTCTAAACCATCTTAAGACATTTAATCTTCTAAGGTAGTTATTGACATCATCACCATTTTACAAATAAGAAACCCAAGTCACAAGATTTAAGAGACTTGCCTACAGTCACATAGCTAGAAAGTGGAAAACCAGGATTTCCGCCCACACAGTCTGACTTTAGCAGGCAGACACTGATCCACTGCACTAAATTGCCTTGTCTGGTTCCCCAAAGAGCTGGAACTGACACACTTGGACTCTGATTCCAAGTTCAGTTCTCTTTCAAGTGACCCTGCTCATTAGCAGATACTGCATCCAAATGAGAAGAAATGGTCATGTGGATACAAGGAGGCTTGTGTAGTTCCTGCATCTGTGGTATGGTGCTGTGGTGGGAGGGCTATGGTGAAGTCTGTAACATGCATGAACTTAAGCACTGACAAGCCTTATGGCACAAGCTTTAGATTTTCTATGTTTTAGGTATTCAGGGTTTTTTCAGGGCAGTCAGAATTTTTTCTTTCGTTTTGTTTTTGAGACAGAGTTTCGCTCTGTTGCCCAGGCTGGAGTGCAGTGGCATAATTATGGGTGACTGTAACCTGGAACTCTTGGGCTCAAGTGATCCTCCCGCCTCAGCTTCTCGAAGAGCTGGGATTACAGGCATGAACTACCACATCTGCAGAATTTGGCCTGTTCTCCAGGCCAGCATCCTAGGCTCTATGGACTACGACTTGTTACTCATAGGAACTAGCCACCAACACTTACCCTGCAGCCTTTTGGCTGGTTTAAATTTTTCTAAAAAGAAGAAGACAAGACATAAAACATTAAGAATGAAACAAGTTAAATTCAATACCTGTATATTAACAGGAATGGAATACCGAAATGGAGAAATAAAGCACATAATTGTTTAAATTGCCCAGCTTTCTCTCCATAATAAAAATTATTGGATTGAAAAACCATTCAGGGATGGACACGGTGACTCATGCCTGTTCTCCCAACACTTTGGGAGGTCAAGGTGGGAGGATCACTTGAGCCCAGGGGTTTGAGACCAGCCTGGGCAACATAGCGAGACCCTGTCTCTGAAAAAATTTAGAATTAGCCAGGCGTGGTGGTGCACAGCTGTAGTCCCAGCTACTTGGGAGGCTGAAGCGGAAGAATCACTTGAACCCCAGGAGGTCAAGGCTGCAGTGAGCCACGATTGTGCAACTATACTCCAGCTTGAGTGACAGGGTGAGACCCAGGCTCCAAAGAAAAAAGAAGAAAAAGAAAAATAGTTCAATCTAATATTATTGTGCCTTAACAGTTAAGTTGGTCTGGCTCTGTGGCAAATCTGAGAAAGAATTGGTTTTTAAAACGAATGAAGGCGTTTCCTTCTTTAATAATTACTACTTATATTAATGTGGACATGACCTATATGATCGAAGATATTGTGTCTTTAAAATGGCCATCTCTCAGAATTTTTTGGAGATTTGGTCATTTTAAAATCAGTCGCAGGCTTGGATTTCTGGGGCAGGTGGTGGGGCAGAAAAGGTCAGTGTTGTTTGGTATTCAACGCAGGTGGGGTTTTGGTATGGCTTGGTTTTTAGCGTTTTGTTTTGCCATTTATGGAGATTTAGTAGATTCAACTGATTATCTTGGCCTTTGTGTTTCTGGATTTCTATTTTCTTGGCTTCAGTTCCTTGGAAACGTTTGTTTTGATGGTGGCAGGAGAGCTGGTTTAGTCATGTTTTATTTTTGTTGTTCCTATTTATTTCTAATATCCTTTACTTCAAGTCCACTTACAAAGTATCATGTAACCTGTCTTTATGTCTCCACAAATGAAATGTTCCTAGTAGCAACTCTAGTGTAACCTTATAGGAATAGTTAATCTGATGCCCAGTTGATGCCCATCGAGATGGTTCTGTAGTATTAGAACAAGGGTATGTTTTGGAAATTTTGTTTGAAATTTATCATGGGATTTAGCATTTAGCAAATGAAATTTCAAGTGTCTGAGATCAACAAGTAGCCATATTCATATAAACATATTTTCCTTTTCATTGCTGAGTCAACAAAAGTTGGAAAGTTATTTTCTCACATATTCCATTCTTCAACTAAACCTGAAGGTAAATTACTTTTAAAAACCACATTCCAAACAAACAGTTTTTCATAAAGCTATGAGTACATGAATAGAGTGGGCCCCACTGGCATTTGGGATGTACATGTAATTAGAACTCTCAGTTTTTCAAACATGTAATTTACTACAGTTGAGGTTTTTAATTCTTAACTTTGAGTCCATTGGGATGAAACAAGTGACCCTTGTTGGAAGTATGTCAAGAATCAACTTTCTCCGGTTGACCTTTAGTTTGCTGGTCATCAAATTAAAACACTGTGTATTCCCAGGCTTGAAGATGTTGGAAGCTTCCTAAGTTTGTTAAAAGATCAAGGCAGAAGGCTAGCGCTGCTTTGCTGCTGTGAAGAACAGACTTCCCTCTTCCTTCTCCTTTAAGTTGGTTTCTGCCTGAGAGAGAGCATGCTCCACCTCAGCTGGCCCCGTCTTTGCTCTGATAGTTGCCTTGTACTTCTTGTTTTCGCAACTAGATAGATGTCTATCATCCTTTGAACTGATTTGACATCCTTTCTAGTACAAGGCTCAGTACTAGGCACCAAGGACTGTTACAAACGCTCTCAATCACCATTGTTCATAACTTAAAAGTGGCAACAAAATCTGGAATAACTCAATGACTGTGTGACCTTGAGCAAGCAACTTAATCTCTCTCTAGAATAATGATTTCAAGCCTGGGCAACATGGCAAAACCCTGTCTCTACAAAAAATACACAAATTAGCTGGGCATGGTGGTATGCACCTGTAGTCCCAGCTACTAAGGAGGCTGAAGTGAAAGGATCCCCTGAGCCCAGGAGGTCAAGACTGCAGTGAGCTATGATGGCACCACTGCACTCCAGCTTGGGTGACAGATCAAGATCCTGTCTCAGACAAACAAACAATAATAAAATAGCTATTTCACAAAGTCATTGTACTAAACACTTGGGATTGCATATGAAAATACTTAGCATGAAGCTTGGAACATAATTGCAAGTGTAGATTGAGTTTATGTGCAGTATATAATAATCCATGGAAACTCAAATGGACAGATGGACCCAAATCAAAATTGTCTGCTTCTAGCCATTTGTTAAATCAAAGCTTCACTTTCAAATGAATAACTAAATCTACCCATGATTTCACTTTAAAGTCTACATTCAGAGCAAAAAAGTGCTTCCATGATAATCTGTTCATAGATTTCATAACAGGAGCTGACGAGGGTTTATTTAGGAGAAAACGTGAACAAGCAGAAGAAGGAAGATTAGATAAATAAAATGTCTTTCAAAATAAATGAAGAAGGGACAATTATCTGATAATAGAACATTCAGATGGTGATATAATTATAAAATAGACTTGTTTTTGTAAGTGGTTTAAAAAATGTTTGTTGACCTTAAAGGAATAACTTTTTCATAATTGAATGACAAATCATGCAGTATCTTGTATTAACTAGTAATAAACTACTAATATCCGTTAACTATATTTTTCTTTAATTGCATCTGCTGTCATGGCCTTACATTTATTTCAGTGATACAGAAAGAGTGATTTGGTTTGATAACTGCCTGTCCTCTCTGCATATCAGAAAATCGGAAGGAGCAGCCTTCCCTCTGACTCACTTAGCTGTGAAAATAGGACTCTGCCAAATTACTGGGAACTAACACTGTAGTAAAACCATAAGAAAATTTTGCTAAGAAACCTTTTCTCATCTGCAAATTACTTGACTGAAACCTGAGGTGCTGGATTTCAGCACAAAGGTGACTTTGGAGGGGAAAGTTTGTGCCAAACTGGATCTGTTGTTTTTGTGTTATGTAAAAAGGAGAAAAAAATGAACTGTTTACTCCTAAGCTATAAATTTAAGATTATCCTATTACACCAAATGACAGAATTTCCAAACCTCAAACCTTACTTTAGAGCTATATTTTCATAAACTATGATCTGTACCCAATCAAAACTAGATGTAATTGAATGTTAAATAATTAGCCTTGCCCAATTATATTTAAAGAGTACTGGACAAAGTTATTTTATTCACTGCATCAGAAGTGAATTATAGTTGAATTGCAAAAATGGCAATACATGTGCAGTATAAAAATATAGAATACAGAGTGGTAAAAAGAAGAAAATAAAAATCACCAAGTCGCCCATAATTCTATCACTCATAGATATCATCATTAAAATTTTGTTTTAAATTTATGCACACATACAAACACACACATGCACACACATACACACAACAGAATATTCACGATATATAAATGCATATTAATGGTTTATTATAGAAAAGTGAAACATAAGGAAAAGTAGACAGAAAGCATAAAGGACCCCATGTCAAGTTGGACCTCATGTCTAGCCCATCAATATCCCATTCCTCTCCCCATCTCATTTTATTTTGAAGCAAGTTCCAGATATTATATTATTTCATCCATAAGTTTTGATATGGCTGGGTGTGGTGGCTCATTCCTATAATCCCAGCACTTTCAGAGGCTGGGGCAGGAGGATCACTTGAGGCCATTAGTTTGAGCCCAGCCTGGTCTACATAGCAAGACTTTGCCTCTACAAAAAATTAAAAAATTAGCTGTGTGTGGTGGTGAGTGCCTATAATCCCAACTACCAGGAGAATAAGGTGGGAGGATCATCTGAGCCCAGGAGCTCAAGACTGCAGTGAGCTACAATTGTGCCACTGTACTCCAGCCTGGGTGACAGACTGAGACCCTGTCTAAAATGTATATATTTCAATATGAATCTTTAAAAGATAAGGACTTGTAAAAAACATAACCATTATCATATCTACATTAACCAATACAATTTTTTAGTAGTATGAAATATTCAGTGTTGGAATTTTTAATTGTCTTACAAATCTTATAACTTACTTTTATTGTTGTTGTTGTTGTTGTTTCTTTTTTCTTTTTTTTTTTTTTTGGAGACGGAGTCTCGCTCTGTCACCCGGGCTGGAGTGCAGTGGCGTGATCTTGGCTCACTGCAACCTCCACCTCCTGGGGTCAAGCGATTCTCCTGCCTTAGCCTCCCGAGTAGCTGAGATTACAGGCACGCTCCACCATGCTCGGCTAATTTTTGTATTTTTAGTACAGACAGGGTTTCACCATGTTGGCCAGGGTGCTCTCGAACTCCTGACCTCATGATCCACCCTGCTCGGCCTCCCAAAGTATAACTTACTTTTGTAGTTTGCTTGTTGAAGCAGGATCCAAATAAGGTTCATGCACTGAAGTTGGTTGATATGTCCCTTAAATCTCTTTTAATTTAAATCCCTTAAATCTCTTTTAATTTCATTTTTTTCCTCATAACTTATTTGTTGCAAAAACCAAGTTGTTCGTCCTGTAGAACTTCCCACAGTCTGGATATTTCTGATTGCATTCCTATGATATAGCTCAACATGTTCCTCTGTACAGGCTTAATCAGATTTATATATATATATGTATATATATTTATTTTTTTTTTTGGCAAGACTGCTTCCTAGGGAGTGGAGTATTTTGCCATTAGGTGGTACATAAAAATCTCTTCTTTTGTGATGTTACCTAGATCCATTAGTTCATTAAGGATTGTAAAAATGGTAATATTTTAATCCTATCATTCCTTAAGTTGATTTTCTGGCATGTGCCAATGGTGTTTGCTTTGTCTTATTTTTAAGTAACTTTTGTTTTCTCTATTGTAATTATAATTTGAACTCATTCATTCAAATGTATTTAATGTGCTTCTGTACATATTATTTATTGTTCTTATTAATGCTTAAATTATCCTCATTCGTCTGTGATAGCATCTTCAAATTGGTTCCTGACATCTTTTGACACAACCCTAGCAGTTTTTGATAGCTTTCCTGCTATTTGGTACAAGATGGCATAGGCTCATCTTGAATATTTCCACATAGTAGAAATTACTTATATTTAAGATGTGAATATATATACATATAATACAAAACCTTAGGGCAGAAACTATTTATGATACCAAAAGAGTAGAAATAACCCCAATGTCTATTAATGGAGGACTGGTTGAATAAACTATGATACCTACACACAATGGAGTCTGTGTAGCTACAAAATGAAAGTAGGTTTTTTTGTTTTTTTTTTTTTTTTTTTTTGAGAAGGAATCTTGCGCTGTTGCCCAGGTTAGAGTGCAGTGGCACTATCTCGGCTCACTGCAACCTCCACCTCCTGGGTTCAAGTGATTCTTCTGCCTCAGCTTCCTGAGTAGCGAGGATTACGGGGCACACCACCATGCCTAGCTAACTTTTGTATTTTTAGTAGAGATGGGGTTTCACCAGGCTGGCCAGGCTGGTCTTGAACTACTGACTTCAGGCAATCTGCCTGCCTTGGCCTCCCAAAGTACTGGGATTATAGGCATGAGCCACTGCACCTGGCCAGAAGTACGATCTTTAAATATATTTATTATGGATTGATCTGTAGGATATATTACAAAAAAATGGGGGGAGAAGTGTGAGTCTACGATGCTACCATACAGGTCAGAAGGGATATATATGTAAATGTATATACATACACGCATATATGCATGCATACACACACATATGTAAATACATTTGCTTATATTAGAAAACAAAGAATAGGAGGATTCACATCACAAAATATTAATAGTAGTTACCTGTAAAAAATGGAGGAAAGAAAGTGGAGGGGATAGGGATAGAAACTAGACTTCTTAGAATTCACCTTGTTTTGTAGATTTGACTTTGGCCAGGCTGGTCTCGAACTCCTAACCTCAGGTGATCCACCCGCCTTGGCCTCCCAAAGTGCTGAGATTACAGGTGTGAGCCACCGCCCCGGCCTAATTGTGGTAATTCTAATCTTACTATGCCTGCTGTCCTTGAGAAGCAGGATTCTCAGCATGAGAGGAAGGGAATATAGATGTAACATGGAGGAGGTTAGGCAGAAATCCTGTGGTCCTGAATTTGAATTGAGAGTTGATATAAATTTAGGGTGTCTATGTACATGTATAGACATATCTCCTAGGTCCTCTGTTCACTGAAAAACCTAGAAACAATGACTAAGCCAGAAGCAATGAGCACTCTTGTTATCTATATTATGATATGATATATGATAATACATACACATGTATCATAAATATATATTCATATATACATAAATTCCATGTATGTGTAGCATCAATTATTTAGCTATTCTTCTATTTCTGGTCATTTAGATGTTCCCAATTCTTTACACTTATATATAATAAGTGTGGCAAAGCAATTGTGCACTTATTATTTCCTTCATACACTTTTCTGTAAGTAGAATTACCCAACTAGAGGGTAGGAACATATTTAAACTCTTGATTAGTTTTGTCAGATCACCTCCAGAAAGGTTATACCAGGTTACATGGTAAGTGGCAGTGGGGGAGAGAGTGACTGATTCACTGCATTAATAGTTATAGACATTTTAGACATTTACACTGACATAGTTCTGCCAATCTATGTCAGGTAGAACTGTGCCTTTTTTGTTTTTCCCTTTTTGATGTTCTTATAGAGAAATTTAAAAAATCAATAATACCATATGGAAAAATTACACTGCTGTAACATTTTCATATTTACATTAATAACTATATATTTGGCTCCTTAAAAGTCCTACTTATTTGCCCTTTATATCTCAAGAAAATCCTGCAAAGTGCTCCTTTACTTGTACAATTTTATGTGTATATGGAAGAGCTATTTCATCACCAAGCTATTCTGCATTTGAAACGAAGGAGGAAATAGTTTATCCCTCCATGAAGTGGTATTGACAGGAAGCAATCCACAAAGATTAGAATGGGCTTGTCAAACTTAATGTATTCCTTATAATTAATGCACTGAATTATAAATCCTTTAGTTGTAAACATACATATATCGTGAATGTATTAAGATCTGAATTTTTATATCTTTTTGGTAATTTTGGCAGCTATCTTTGAAATTCCTGGGATTTTTTATTGTAACCTTACCTTCACAGAACTCATTATATGTGAAACTTTATTTTCCAAACGCAGTTTAGGAAATTAACTAACTTTGTAAACACTATTTTACATGTACCTTCTATATACAACTGAACCATGATTATGAAAGAAAAAAAAAGTAGATTATAGGCAAAATCATAGACTGTTACAGCTAGAGCGATCTTAAAGATCGTCTGGCCTAACCCCTTCATTTTATACTTTGGAAAACGAAGACAAAGGGCAGTTATGTAACTTCATTAAAGTCATACAGCTACTTTGTGAGAGTGTGACAAAAACCCAAACTGATATGGTACAGTGTCTCCTTTCCACGTCGCTTCTCGGAGTTAGCAAAAGTTGAAGGCAATACGCAAAACCAAAAATAATTGTCGTGTTAGGGAAATGGGATTTGGCGTGTCTACCTTCAAAATTTGATTATGTCACTTTTTTGATAAAAATTCTATAGAGAATGGATCAACAACTACATTATAAAATTAGGTAAAAGAGCACCTTTGTTATTTGGGAAGCTAGAAATAAATTATAGGTTTTCTAATACTTAGCAGGGATTTGTAGCAATCAAAATGCTGACAATCAGTGACTTGTTTGGGATGCAAAAGTCATTGCGGGTTTTGCTATTATTTTAATAGCAAAAAATGCAATTATTTTTGCATCAACCTAATGCAATAGTTTATCATGATTTTTTGACTTTACAATGGTGTGAAAGTGACATGTATTCGACCAGGCGCGGTGGCTCACTCCTGTAATCCCAGCACTTTGGGAGGCCAAGGCAGGTGGATCACGAGGTCAGGAGATCGAGACCATCCTGGCTAACACAGTGAAACCCCGTCTCTACTAAAAAATACAAAAAATTAGCCGGGCGTGGAGGCGAGATCGCGCCACTGCACTCCAGCCTGGGTGACAGAGCGAGACTCTATCTCAAAAAAAAAAAAGAAAGTGACATGCATTCAGCAGGAACCGTATGTCAAATTTGGAATCTTCATCTTTTCCTGGGCTAGCGATGTGCAGATACTACTCTCTCGTGAAGCTGGGCCAAATCACCTAACGCAAAGCCCATTTTATAATAAAGTGTTGAATTTCTCATGTAATTTACTGACTACTGTATTGCAAGTGTTCTGAACATGTTTCAGGTAGGCTCTGCTAAGCCGCGATGTGCAGTAGGTTAAGTGTATTACATGCTTTTTTGACTTTTGTTATTTTCAACCTACGATGGGTTTATCAGGACATAACCCCATTGTAAGTTGAGGAGCACCTGTACACAGCATCTGAGTGCTTCATGTATGTATTCATAGGCACTGTTGTAAGTACTTTGTTTGCATTAACTTGATGAGTTCTAACCATAATCTCAAGGACAGAGAGAGTGTGTGACTTGCCCCCAGGTAATCTTAAGAATGTCAGACTCAAGATTTGAACCTAGGCAGTCATAGACACAGTGGGTTATTTGAAGTTTCAAGCCTCAACTGTCATTGTCGCCGCTACTGAGGGTTGCTGTGGTTGTCTGACTCCCCCCAGCTGTCTTCCTACAGGATCAAAGGTTCTACTTGAGAAATTCTTACATAGCCAGGGATGATGGCTTACGCCTGTAATCCCAAGCACTTTGGGATGCTGAGGCAGGCAGATCACTTGAAGCCAGGAGTTCAAAACCAGTCCGGGCAACATGGTGAAGCCCTGTCTCTACAAAAAATACAAAAAATAAAATAAAATAAAAATGTAGCTGGGTGTGGCGGTGTGTGCCTATAGTCCCAGCTACTTGGGATGCTGAGGTGGGAGGATCACCTGAACCCAGGAGGTCAAGGCTGCAGTGAGCCATGTTCACAATACTGCACTCCAGCCCGGCTGACAGAGAGAGACACTGTCTCAAAAATAAAAAAATTCCTTAGAGCAAAAATTTTTAGAGACAATCTGCCTTCACCTGCCACTTGCTATATGATTTTTCATTCCTCATCTGTAACATAGGTGTGATATCTACCTCATAGAAGTGTTGGAGGACTAAACGAGAGAAATCGTATCCATTTTTTAGCGGAATAGCTGACACACAGCTATCATCAGCTATGGTCATCATTAGTAGTAGTATTAATATCATCACCAACATTATCATTATTGTTTCTTTCTCTCCTTTTGACCTCTTTTTTCATGCAAAAGCTCCTGAAAAGGATAATACATTACCCGAGAAGCTGGTGACTCATCAGCTGTTTTTTTCCTAACAGAAGAGAGCAGAGAGGTATTAAGGCAGAAGGAAAGAAAGAGGTAGAGAGACCTCAAAGACAACTTAGAGGAGAGTTTTACCCCAAATTAGTTGGGATACATTTACAAAACAGTTCATTTGGAGTCTAGTCTCGTATTTGGCATCCTGTAATCTTTATTGGGTTTCCGGAGCCTATTAAGGAATGAGCAAGGGCACTGCTAGCAGTGGTGACAGACCTTCTGTCCCTGCCCGAGGAATCCCATCCACTGTGGCCACCTGCCTATCCATGCTGCAGTGGGAAGTGGGCAACAACCCTCCGCAAGCTCTTCTGTTTACTGTGCCTGGAAACGGGCGTTTTGCCATGGAAAAATTTCTCATTGTACCCGTAAGTACAGAACACATATTGCACAATACGAGAGATCTTATTGAGACTTCTTGTTAGGCCAGGCGCTCAAGCCTGTAATCCCAGCACTTCGGGAGGCTGAGGCAGGCGGATTACCTGAGGTCAGGAGTTCAAAACTAGCCTGGCCAAGAAGGCAAAACCCTGTCTCTACTAAAAATATAAAAAAATCAGCTGGGCATGGTGGCAAAGTCCCAGCTATTCTGGAGGCTGAGGCAGGAGAATCACTTGAACCTGGGAGGCAGAGGTTGCAGTGAGCTCAGGTCACGCCATTGCACTCCAGCCTGGGCTACAGAGTGAAACTCTATCTCAAACAAACAAACAAACTTCTTATTAACCTGTGTACATACTGTGCTTCAAGAGTAGGACTGAGTGCCATTCCTGAGGTGTCATTCCACTCTTTACTCAGGGGCTAAAAGTCTAAAGGTGGCCCGCAATCACATCCTCACTTTTTTCTCTAGATTGCACACTTTCCACTGATGCCTAAAGTCTTACTGTTTAATGGTACCAGCTTCTCCCTCAGGTCAAGTATTCTTATTTTCTGTATTTTTTTTCACTTTTCACCTTTATGAAAAGGACTGAGCACATGGTAGAATAGAAAATGGTGCAAAAAGCTGTTCAGTGAAAGGTGCATCTCATTTCCACCCAGGCTGCCCAGTGCCATTGGCCAGAATTGCCAACCATTTGTTCATTCACTCAGAAAGTGTGATGGGGTGCATTTTCTGTGTTAGCCACTGTTTGGGGTGCTTGGAATCTAGCAGCATACAAATAGATTAGATCCCTGCCTTCTAGTAGGGGTTGATGGGCTACAAGCAACATATATGAGCAAGTTATTATAGGGTAGGTTAGAAAGTGATGAATGCAGCCTGGGCAACATGGTGAAACCTTGTCTCTACAAAAAAATTTAAAAAAAAATTAGCTGGGTGTGGTGGCACACCTGTAGTCCTAGCTACTAGGGAGGCTGAAGTGAGAGGATCGCCTGAGCCCGGAGGTGGAGGTTGCAGTAAGCCGAGATCGTGCCACTGCACTTCAGCCTGGACAACAGACAGACCCTGTCTCAAAAAGAAAAAAAGAAAAAGAAAGTGACTAATGCTATGGACAGAAATAAGCAAGGGTGGGGGACAGGCTGATCAGGGTCACTTATGAAATATCTACCACACAAGCTAAGTGTCCATCAACAGATGAATGGATACAGAAAATGTGGATACACACACACACACACAATGGACTATTATTCAGCCATTTAAAAAATGAAATCATGTCATTTGCAGCAACATGGATGGAACTGGAGGTCATTTTGTTAAGTGAAATAAGCCAGGCACAGCGAGACAAATATCAAATGTTCTCACTCATATCTGGGAGCTAAAAATGTGGATCTCATGGAGGTGGAGAGTAGGATGGTGGTTACCAGAGGCTGGGAAGGGAAGGGGGAGTGGGGGAGGAAGGGATGTTGGCTAATGGGTACAAACATAGAATTAGATAGTAGAAATAAATTCTAGTATTCAGCAGTACAGTAGGGAAATTAAAGTTGACTATAATTTATTGTATATTTCAAAATAGCTATCAGGTTTCAAAATATCACATGTACCCCAACAATATGTACGACTATTATATATCAATTTTCTTAAAGTCATAAACATTATAATGGGAAAAAAATAGTATATACCACTGGCCAGAAATTCTCCTGAGCACTTTACATATGTTAACTATCTGAATCCTCATAACAAGCCCAGGCACTCTTATCATCGTCATTGTAAAGGGAAACTGAGACACAGAAGAGGTAGGAACATGGCTCAAAGTCACAAAGCGAATGAATAATGAGACCTGGGCTTTCACACAGGCTGCCTGGCTCCAGAGCCCGAGCCTAGCTCCAGAACACTTCCGTCATCCCAGAAAAAAAAAAACTCCCATGCCTGGTAGAGTCACTCTCAGTTCTCTCCTAACCACAGACCCCGGCAACCACTTATCTGCTTTCTGGCTCTATGGATTTGCCTAATGTAAATATTCATATAAATGGAGTCATGTAATATGTGGCCTTTTGTGACTGGCTTCTTTCACTGAGAATAATGTTTTCAAGGTTCATCCATATTGTATCAGTCCTTCATTCCTTGTTGTGGCTGAAAAAGATTCCATTGTATGAATATACCACATGCTGTTTATCCATTCATCAGCTCTTGGGCATTTGGGTGGTTTCCATTTCTTGGCTACTGTAAATAATGCTGCTGTGTACCTTTGTGTACAAGCTTTTGTGGAAATGTACATTTTATAATTTTCTTGGGTACATACCTAGGAGAATTATTCAGTTGTAAGGGAACTCTATGTTTAACTTATTTTATTATTATTATTACTATTATTATTTTGAGACAGGGTCTTACTCTGTCACTCAGGCTAGAGTGCAGTGGTGCGATCTTGGCTTACTGCAACCTCTGCCTCCCAGGCTTAGCCTATTCTCCCACCTCAGCCTCCTGAGTAGCTGGGACTATAGGCATGTGCCACCACACCGTGCTTTTTTTTTTTTTTTTTTTTTTGGCATTTTTTGTAGAGACAGGGTTTCACCAGGTTGACAAGTCTGGTCTCAAACTCCTAAGCTCAAGCAATCCACCTGTCTCAGCCTCCCAAAGTCCTGGTATTACAGGCATGAGCCACCGCACCTGGCCCTATGTTTAATTTAACAAATCAACTTTTGATCACATGTATTACTTAGCTAAGCCTCACTACTCAGAAGGGGAAAAGTATAGGAGCAAGTGGTTGCTTTAGCAAATGTCCTATCCTGTCCTATCAATATGATGGTGTCTCCTTCTTGGGGTTTCATAAGTCAGTACCCTGAAGGTCATTGACACTCCATGTGTGTATTTTCTATGCAGAACCCCCACGGAGGCCACTTTTGGTCGCCTTCTCCATACAATAGATGGGGAGTGACCGTAAGGAAGTACCCCTTAAAGTAACTGAAGAGCTCAAGCTTGAGCAGTGGAACCTCTCCAGGTACTTCTAGGAGCAGGATAGACAGGGTCAGTCTAGAGAAGTGACTGCTTTAAGAAGATTACACAGTCCTCTAACAATAACATCCATGATGATTTTGTAGAATTCTCTATGCCTAGCATAATGCTAAATGATTCACAGCCTTTTTCCTAGACTTGCACTCTCCGGTATGGTAGCCACTGGTCACATGTGGCTATTAAGCACTTGAAATATGGTTAGTCTGAATTAAGGTATGCTATACAGGTTGAGCATCCCTAATCTGAAAATTCAAAATATAAAATGCTCCAAAATCCAAAACTTTTTGAGGACTATGATGCTACAAGTGGCATTGTTGGTGGTGACAAAGCCTGCTGTTCTCTGCTGTTGCTGCTGTTTAACAAGTGATACAGGTATTCTTTTTTTATTTTTTATTTTTTTTGAGATGGAGTCTCGCTCTGTCGCCCAGGCTGGAGTGCAGTGGTGCGATCTCGGCTCACTGCAAGCTCCGCCTTCCGGGTTCACACCATTGTCCTGCCTCAGCCTCCCGAGTAGCTGGGACTACAGGCGCCCACCACCACGCCCAGCTAATTTTTTGTATTTTTAGTGGGGACGGGGTTTCACCGTGGTCTCGATCTCCTGACCTCGTGATCCGCCCGCCTTGGCCTCCCAAAGTGCTGGGATTACAGGCGTGAGCCACGATGCCTGGCCGTGACACAGGTATTCTAAGGGATGCTGCTGTGCTGATTAGTAACTCTGAACACATTGTTTTTTTTTACTATTTTAATAGTATGTTATATATACATATATACACATATATATACGTGTGTGCGTGTATATATATATATAGGTAACAGAGTGATATACATATATATATATATACACACACACACACATATATATGTATATCACTCTGTTACCTAGGCCGGAGTTCAGTGGCACAATCTAGGCTCACTGCAACCTCCGCCTCCTGGGTTCAAGCGATCCTCCTGGGTTCAAGCAGTTCTCCTGCCTCAGCCTCTGGAGTAGCTGGAATTACAGGCATGCACCACCAAGCCCGGCTAATTTTTGTATTTTTAGTAGAGACGGGGTTTCATCATGTTGGCCAGGCTGGTCTCGAACTCCTGGCCTCAAGTGATTCAGCCACCTGGACCTCTCAAAATGCTGGAATTGTAGGAATGAACCAACACTCTCAGCTGGTGTGTTACATTTTTTACTGTTAAGTACTTATGTCTAAATAAACGTGAGAAAATGATTGCTTATCAGTAGCACATAAATGAGCATCAGGAATGATGTTGCCAAACAAGCACAGATTGTCCCATGGGTGGTTGAGATAGTGACACCTTTGGTTTCTGATCATTCGATTGATACAAACTTTGTTTCATGCACAAAATTATTAACAGTATTATATAAAATTACCTTCAGGCCATGTGTATAATATGTATATGAAACACACATGATTTTCGAATTTAGACTTGAGTCTTATTCCTGAGATATCTCATTTATGTATATGCAGATATTCCAAAATCTGAAATCCGAAATACTTGTGGTCCCAAGCATTTCGAATAAGAGATGCTCAACCTGTACGTGTGAAATACACATTGGACTTCGAAAACTTAGTGCAAAAAACAGAATGTAAAATACTCATGAACATTTTTTACATGTTGAAATGATATTTTGGACATGAGTTAAGTAAAATATAGCACTAAAATTAATTTTGCCTATTTCTTTTTACTTTTCTTAATGGGCTACTAGAAAATGTTAAATCACACATGTGGCTCACATTGTGGCTTCCATTATGTTTCTATTGGACAGCACTGGTTCTAGACAAGTCCTCACAGTTATCTTATCAGCTGGATGGTATTATCATCCTTGCATTATGGGTGAGGAAATTGAAGCTTAGAGCGCTTAAGTCAATTACCTATGATCATACAGCTGTGGCTTAAGCGCAACTCTGTCTCCAATTCTGAATTCTTACCCATTGCTCTAGGCTGTCTCCCCATAGTCCAGAAATGTAACCCAAGTGATAGAAAAATGGTTAGGATCATTAGCTGTGGCAAAAGGCTGTTTTCATATCTTCATTGTAGAGCACAAGAAAAATGGTCTATGAAGTTCTGTAAAGTAGAATTTAGGGTGCAGTTGGAGGAAATTGCCTATGAGAAAGTTTCTTAAATACTAACTCCTGTTTGTAATGGTTCGGGGCTCACCCACTGAGGATCGAAGGTAGAAGGAACTATTTCAGAGCTTGCTTTCATTTCTACGATTCTATCACAATTGACATTAGATTCACAGGTCAGCCTCTGCTGTAACATTCAGATTGAGATGGAGTAGACTGAGATGAATGAGTGCTTCAGTTTCATCCCTTTTCCCTGTAAAGTGGAGGGTTTTAATTTCATCCCATTTCATTCAAATTTGTGAAAACCTCAATAGGACATTCTTCACAGCAATCCTGCCCTCTTCTAAGTTTCAGTGGAGAGGAGAGACGAAACTGTCAAGGAGAGAAACCATTCTCTGAAATATTAAGCCATTCTCTAAAATATTAAACCATTCTCTAAAATATATATTTTAACTTGGTAAAATCTTCTTTTTCCTAAGGGCATCAGTGTTCTTCGCTCACAAGTAACTCTCGTGTGTATATCATTAATGCTAATGATTACTAGTTGTTAAATGCTATGACAATTTTATTTGCATTTTACATATATTATACTTGTATATAACATGTATCACGGGTATAATTTACTTTTTAAACTTCAAATACCGAAGAGGATGCCCAGTTTAGAACAGTAGCTCCTTGGGCTATTTTTCCAAGTTGGGAAGGCAGGGGGAGGATTGGAATAATTGCAAATTAAGCTTTGCCACAGGGCCTCGTTCCCAAATGTTTAAACCCTCTCATATTATTAGGGGCTAAAAATGTTGCTAAGAGCTTTTAAACAGAAAAATAGACTTACTTGTTTTTTTTTTTTTGTTTTTGTTTTTTCTTGAGACAGGGTCTCACTCTGTCACTGAGGCTGGAGTGCAGTGGCAAGATCTAAGCTCACTGCAACCTCTGCTCCTTGGGCTCAAGCAACCCTCCCAACTCAGCTTCCTGAGTAGCTGGGACTACAGGCACACACCACCACGCCTAGCTAATTTTTGTATCTTTTTTGGTAGAGATGTGGTCTCACTATGTTAGCCAGGCTGGTCTCAAAACCTTGATCTCAAGCAATCTGCCTGCCTTGGCCTCCCAAAGTACTAGGATTACAGGCGTGTGCCGCCACACCCGGCCACTTATTTGTTTTTTATTTCTTACCCCAGACTACAACTTTATAGCTTACCAAGAAACATGGCAACTGGACTCCTATAAGATTAATGCAAGCCAAAAATCAAGCCCTAAGAAGCTAAAACGTTTCTAG
This sequence comes from Gorilla gorilla gorilla, assembly GCF_029281585.2. Taxonomy (NCBI): domain Eukaryota; kingdom Metazoa; phylum Chordata; class Mammalia; order Primates; family Hominidae; genus Gorilla; species Gorilla gorilla. Next base: position 140,245,910 of record NC_073230.2, read on the forward strand.
ACATATATGTGCCGTTTTTTTTGTTGTTTCTGTTTTATTTTTTATTCAGGATCAGATTTTTAGTGCCCCTTCATTAGGTTCACTTTGGCTTAAATAGCTACATGGAAAATACGTTCCAGCATTTGTTTTTTGTTTAGTCACTCTTCCATAAAATTCCTTAGCGGTTTCAAATGTCATTCAGATGAGATGACAATGAATCATAGAAGGAAGACAGAGAGAGAATGGTATTGGGAAAGGGATAGGGAGCTGGGAATCAGATGACCTGAATTCTAGTTCTGTTGCAAGAACAAATTGGCAACAAGGCCTTGGAGAATTCAAGTCCACAAACCTTTCTTGGAAACCTACTATGTTCAAGGCATTGAAATAAGTGCTGTAGGAGCAACAACGATGAACAAGACATGGATCCTCAAGGAGCTTATCACCTGGCAGGAAGGAAAGTATATTCACAAAACGATAGTATAATGTGGTACAGAATGTGTGAGTAGTGGAATAGAACTTATGGGGCACAGAAGAACAAAAACATCATTCCAGCCAGGGAGAGTGGGGATGGCTTCATGAAGAAAGTGATATTTGGGATCCCGGAAGTGTGGGTAGGATTTCTGGGTGGGGCTTTGAGGGAAGGGTGTTTTCGTTGTTGTTGTTTTCTTTTGCTTTTTTGAGACAGAGTTTCACTCTTGTTGCCCAGGCTGGAGTGTAATGGCGCGATCTCTGCTCATTGCAGCCTCTAACTCCCAGGTTCAAGCGATTTTCCTGCCTCAGCCTCCTGAGTAGCTGGGATTACAGGCGCGCGATACCATGCCTGGCTAATTTTTTGTATTTTTAATAGAAACAGAATTTCACCATGTTGGCCAGGCTGGTCTCGAACTCCTGACCTTGTGATCTGCCCGCCTCGGCCTTCCAAAGTGCTAGGATTACAGGCGTGAGCCACCACGCCCGGCCCAAGGGAAGAGTGTTTTACACAGAAGGTGTAGGGAAGTGGAGACGATGTAAGCAAAAATGTACAGTAATAAAGTACAGAGCTGGTTCAAGGAACTTGTTAGGAAGGCACAGTTAATTCTGAATAAAACAATGGGAGATAAGTTTTGAGCACTAGATTAAGATCAAATTGTGGTAGGGCTTGAATTCCATTCTGAAGAATTTAGACCTTTTGAGTGGTGAAGAGCAGGGAGACAAATAAGATAACACGAGTGATCAGCTTTGCTAGGAAGATTGTTCTAGCGGCACCGGGTGGTACGAGGGTGAGCAGAAAGGTAGAAGGCCGGGAGATGAGTTAGAAAACGGTTATGGGGCTAGGCACGGTGGCTCATGCCTGTAATCCCAGCACTTTGGGAGGCCAAGGCAGTCAGATCGCTTGAGCCCAGGAATTCGAGACTAGCCTGGGCAACATGGCGAAACCCCATCTCTACAAAAAATACAAATGTTAGCTGGGAGTGGCAGTGTGCACCTGTGGTTCCGGCTATGCAGGAGGCTGAGATGGGAGGATTGCTTGAACCTGGGAGGTCGAGGCTGCAATGAGCTGTGATCATGCCCATGCACTCCAGCCTGGGAGACCCTGTTTCAAAAAAAAGAAAATGATTATGGTAGGCTTTTGGCGGTGGGAATGGACAGAGAAGGCAAATGCAAGAGACATTCCAGAGGGAGTATTGACAGAGCTTGGCGACAATTGGTTTTGGGATGTAAAAGATGACTATGGTTTTGAGCATGGGTGAGTCAGAGGTTGGAGATGCTGAGACTGTAGGAGGTTTGCCGGGAAAGATGCTGAGTTTGATTTCGAGCACATTTAGCCCATTCCGAACACACTGGCTAACGTAATCATATAAAACACAGGCCAATTCCCAAATCCCCTCTGCTCAAAACCCTTCAATGCCTTCTCATCTTACTCAGAGTAAAAGAAACATCCTTACAATGGCTGATAAAGCCTTCAATGGCCTGGCTGCCCACATTCCCTCTGAGCTCATCTCCTTCCTTGCCCGCTTCTCGCTGGGCACTGCCACCCTGGCCTTCTTGCTGTTCCCCAAACATTGCCCGACATGGGTCTGTCTTAGGGCCTTTCTTAGTGTTTTCTCTGCCTGAAACCCTCTTTCCTCGGGCAGTTCTTACACCTTAATCCCTCACTTCTTTTGGCTCTTATTCAAATATGTTTTGTTTTGTTTTGTTTTGTTTTTGAGACAGAGTTTCGCTCTTGTTGCCCAGGCTGGAGTGCAGTGGCACGATCTCGGCTCACTGCAACCTCCGTCTCCTGGGTTCAAGTGACTCTCCTGCCTCAGCCTCCCCAATAGCTAGGATTACAGGTGCCCACCACCATGCTGGGCTACTTTTTGTATTTTTAGTAGAGACAGGATGGGATTTTACCATGTTGGCCAGGCTGATCTCAAACTCTTGACCTCAGGTGATCTGCCTGCCATGGCCTCCCAAAATGCTGGGATTACAGGTGTGAGCCACTGCGTCTGGCCTAAATATCATCTTTTTAGAAAGGCCTTTCCTGATCATCCTGTATAGAACAGCAACACTTCCCCCGCCACATCCCCTCTCTCCAGTTTCCTCTTCCCCATTGTACTGATCAGCATCTGACATACTATTTGTTTACTTGCTTATATCACAACCTGGAAACTGAAGCTGTAAAAAAAAAAAAATTAATGAAATGATCCACTGTTTTCAAGGGTATGATGAGGTTTGCTACTCTCATACACCATTACACCATTCTTGGGACTGGGCATTGTTATAATCCCTTTGAAAAGCAATTTGGCAGTAAGTATAAAGAGTCATAAAATGTCCATCTCCTGCAACGTTTTATGTTTTGAAAATTCTGAAAGTCGATTCTAAGAAGATAATCTAAAATGTGGAAAAGAAGGCCAGGTATGGTGGCTTATGCCTGTAATCCCAGCACTTTGGGAGGCTGAGGCAGGAGGATTGCCTGAGCCTAGGAGTTCAAGACCAGCCTAGGGCAACATGGTGAGACTCTGTCTCTATAAAATATAAAAAATTAAACAGGTATGATGGCACATATCTGTGGTCGCAGCTACTCAGGAGGCTGAGGTGAGAGGATCACCTGAGCCTGGGAGGTTGAGGCTGCAGTGAGCTGTTATGGTACCACTGCACTCCAGCCTGGGCAACAGAGCAAGACTCTGTCTCAAAAAAAAAAAATAATGTGGAAAAGAAAACACGCAGAAAAATGTATACTAATGTGATATTTATGATATCAAGAAACTGGAAAGATTCTAAACATCTAACAATATACAGAGATAGTTAAATTAAGTAAATTACTGTTCATTTACTTAATATTATTCACTTGTTAAAAGGATAGTTATGAAAGGCTGGTTAGCAACAAGAAAAATGCTACGAGACAATGTTATACTTAAAATAACAGGATCCACAACTGTATACAGTGTGATTTCACTTATCTTTAAATATACACCCGAAAAAGGACTAGGAGGAAATTAACCCAAATGCTGATATTAAATGAATTAGGCTAATGGAATTATTGGTGACTTATTTTTCCTAAATCTTTTCAGTTTTCTGTATTAGGTTATATCCTTTCTGTAATGTGCTATTTAATTTTTTATAATAATCATTTTTTAAAATACTCAAAAGAAACTGCTGTTACAACTAACTCACCACCATCTAGATGGCATTGTTGGGTATCAGTGGTAAGTGTGAGTCTCCAGGCTGATGGCTTCTACTTTTAGTTCTGAGGATCCTGATATCAATGGCTGGCCCTACAGCTCATTAGCCTCCCATGCCTCATTCCTCCGCTTTCTCACTCCTGACTCCTTCCTCTTTGCCACTCTTCCTGTATAATTTTAGGCTGTGTCTGCCTGATTATGAAGGACACAATTATGAAACAATAAAGGCTTTAAAAAAAAGCCACACAACTTGCCCCCATGCACCTTGACAGTCTTTATGCATGGATTGAGGCTAAGCCACCATATTAATGTCCCCTTCTGTTTTTCTCATCCTAGCTACCCCTGTCCCCATTGGTAGACATTAAGGATTCCCACTTTGCTGTTCTCTGTAGCGCTTATCACCACCTGACATATTATGTATTTATTTATTTATTATAATATCATGGCTGAGAAACTGAAGTGACTTAAAAAGGAAAAGAATTAATTCAATGTCTACCTACTAAGTGCCAGTTACGCCTTTATGTATATTTTCTTTATGTATATTACCTCATTTTACCCTTGCAAGCCAGCAAAATAAGTATTACATTTTAGTGATAAGAAAACTGAAGCTTAGAAAGGTTAAATAATTTGCCCAAGTTCACTTATGTAGGAAGTTACCAAATTGAAATTTAAATCGTCGTTTTCTTTTTTTTTTTTTTTTGAGATAGCATCTAGCTCTTCCACCTAGGCTGGAGGGCAGTGGTGCAATCTTGGCTCACTGCAACCTCCACCTCCTGGGTTCAAGCAATTCGTGTGCCTTAACCTCCCCAGTAGCTGGGATTACAGGCACCCACCACCACGCCTGACTAATATTTGTATTTTTAGTAAGACGGGTTTCACCCTATTGGCCAGGCTGGTCTCGAACTCATGACCTCAGTGATCTGCCCTCCTTGGCCTCCCAAAGTGCTCGGATTACAGGTGTGAGCCACCTCGCCCGGCCAGCCACCGTGTCCAGCTGAAACCCTCATTTTCTCATCTAAAGTCCTATGTTCTTAGCCAATACACTAACAAACACACATCAATTATTAAGATAGCCTAAGTTAACTTATTATATAGGCATTGCCTAAGTGAACAATTGAATAACAGAATAATTCAATCTGAAACTCGTAATCAATTGATGCCCCAAATATCGTTGTATCTGAGTTAACCAGCTCATTGCTTCAGATTTTTTCTGTAATGTCTACAGTGTCTTGATAACTATTTGAGACCACAAAATTAACAGTTTGACTGTTAATTTTAACTACTTTGATTATCTGCAGTATTCTAAGTATTTATTTAGTAACTAAAACTAATTTTATCTGCTTTGATTAATGGCCTCTTTTGAAGGATCTGGAAGCTCTTTTTTGAGACAATAGAAAATTTTTTGATAAAGCAAAATTCTTAATTAAGTTAGATCCTTTCAACTGGTTATTTAGACTTATGAATTGACATTATTAATAGCAGACATGTAAGATGTCAAAAGGAATGTATTATCTAGTTAGGACTAATAGGATTTTAGAGAAAATTTTTCACAAGAAGAGATTTTTCCATTTAATAGCCCATTTATTTTCAAGCAATAGTCTGTTGAATAAAGATTCTAAGCAAATTCACTGTAATGGGGATGAAGGAATTAAATAGAATTTCCCAAGAAATATTGTTCATAATGTTCACCATTATTACAGCTCAACGGTGTTCTTGTATGCCTTCTTTGGCTAAAGTCTCACATAGAAAACCCTTTCACCTAGGCATGGTGGTTCACACCTGTAATCCTAACTACTTGGGAGACTGAGGTGGGAGGATCACTTGAGCCCAGGAGTTTGAGGCTGTAGTGAGCTATGATCATGCCACTGCACTGTTGGGTGACACAGCAGACTCTATCTTTATGAAAGAAAGAGAGAGAGAGAGAGAGAGCCGTTGTAGCTGCTGACATAGACGTGAGGAGTCATAACATGATCACCCTCATCATAGCTAACAATTTTGAGAATTTACTGTGAGCCAGCCTTCACTGCATACTGCACTAAATTATCTCATTTTAATGCTCAAAATTCAATAAAGTAGGCACAAATGTTATACTCATTTTTAGATAAAGAAACTGAGACATAGAAAGATTAAGTAACTTGTTCAAGGGACAGCATTTAACATAAAACACGGATATGTTATATAGGCTGTTTTGCCTTCTCTGTGATGCTGAGAAAATAACATTTTTTGAAGGAATTTCAAGTTCGACTTTACAGCTTTAATTTAAAAGGAAAAATGAAAGGCCTTTTGAATTGCTGTGGCTGTTATACCAGTGACTAATTCCATTGGAAAGCTGGTTCCGTGAGAGCTGAAATTCTAAAAGTCTGAAACATCTGAGAGAGTGGGTTCCCCTTGGCTAGTTGGTGCTTCCCTCACAACCTTTTCCCACATCAGCCTGTGCTGTAAACCTCCCTTTCACTCTGTGATGATTTCATCTCTGAGGGTTTGTAACTCATGGAGCTGTCCTTGGTCTGACAGGTCAGAGAAGAAAAGTTTTTGCCTGGGGTCTCTGGCTTCTCACAAAGTTGCTGCACTTCTCAGCTGATTTATATTAATAGAAATCCACAAACCCACCATGTTCAACAGATTGAGAGAATTCTTAGGAGAGGGCATGAAAACGCTGAAGTACTTCATCATAGTACATTTTAATTTTTCCCTGCATTGGAGCAGAGCTTTCCCATCTTAGATCAGGAAATGGGAAACCTAAATTTCACTTACTCAATAAAATCAGGCTGGAGACCCACTTTGGGCAGTTCTAAACGCTGCAAAAGATCAAGATAACATTCCTCCCCTCAAAGATTTTACATGTCAGTGATAAGACACACATAAAAAAGTTAAACAACCCGACATCATAAAGAGATGAATCAGAAGCCAATAGGGTTCCAAGGATACCAAGTGTTTGAAATCCAAGGCAGGGTTACAGGGAGGAGGTCATTGGATGCTGAAATGGTGAGGGAGGTTTCTGGGGAGAGAGAGGAAACTTAATATAGGTCTTGAAGAGGAGAAAGCTAGCCACAGGACAGAGTGTATACTGTAACACCACTTACCTAAAAATGAAGCAAAACAAAAACTGTATAGCTTTATTAAACGCAGTGAAAAAGAGTCGGAAGGATAACTAGCAAATTGGAAGAAGGGCAATACAGTTGGCAGGTGGGAGAGGGGAAGGGCTAGAATTAATAGGGACTTTCAGTTTTTACTGTATGTATACTTCTTTATTATTGTTTAAATATTTTTCTTTCTTTTTTTTTTGAGATCGTGTTTCGCTTTTGTAGCCAAGGCTGGAGTGCAATGGTGCGTTCTCAGCTCACTGCAACCTCTGCCTCACGGGTTCAAGCGATTTCCTGCCTCAGCCTCCCAAGTAGCTGGGATTACAGGCATCCACCACCACGGCCAGCTAACTTTTTGTATTTTTGGTGGAGACAGGGTTTCACCATGTTGGCCAGGCTGATCTCGAACTCCTGACCGCAGGTGATCCACCCACCTCGGCCTCCCAAAGTGCTGGGATTACAGGCATGAGCCACCTCGCCTAGCCTGTTTGAATATTTTTCTAATGAGGATATACTTATGTATTGTTTGGTATAATTAAGAAATACAACATTGACAAAGAACAGGTAGAACTTGGGTTTGTAGAGCAAAAGAAAGAGGATATTTTAGTTGAGAAGAACAGCTTAAGTACATGCCTGAAGTTGGAAATGTCCAGGGTGTATTTTGGGAAACAATGAGGAGACCAGTGGGACCAGCACAGAAGGGACATAGTAGCAGGTAGATTGGGGCCAGGTGGAGAAGAGCTGTTAATGAAGACCTAGTGTGAGCCTTTCACCTTCCACCAAAGCAATGAAGAGCCTTCGAAGAGTTGATCTGGAGTTCATTAGTCTGTCCACACAAGAATTTATTTATTTATTTATTTATTTATTTTTAATTTTATATATACTTTTTTGAGACGGAGTCTCACTCTGTCGCCCAGGCTGGAGGGCAGTGGCATGAACTCGGCTCACTGCAAGCTCTGACTCCCGGGTTCAGGCCAGTCTCCTATCTCAGCCTCCCGAGTAACTGGGACTACAGGCGCCCGCCACAACACCAGGCTAATTTCTCTATTTTTTTTTTTTTCTTTTTGAGACGGAGTCTCGCTCTGTCACCCAAGCTGGAGTGCAGTGGCGTGATCTCGGCTCACTGCAAGCTCCACCTCCTGGGTTCACGCCATTCTCCTGCCTCAGCCTCCCAAGTAGCTGGGACTACAGGCACCCGCCACCACGCCCGGCTAATTTTTTGTATTTTTAGTAGAGACAGGGTTTCACCATGTTAGCCAGGATGGTCTCAATCTCCTGACCTCGTGATCCACCCACCTCGGCCTCCCAAAGTGCTAGGATTACAGGCGTGAGCCACCGCGCCAGCCAGGAATTAATTTATTGATGAGCATACCTGAAGACCTAGCAAAGTTAGATAATAGAAATTGAAATCTACCTTTCTTGTACACCATGAAAAGCCATGGAACTGTCTCCTATAGTAACTGCAGCAAGAAAGGTTCTGATGTATACAAACCTGATGTTGGACTTTTCAAGAAACACTGAAAATAGAAATGCTGTCAGATGCAACTGGGGAACAACCACTTATACTTTATCCATAGTATTAATTCCACTGTAAATCTCTGTGTAATGCTTGATAGCTATGATGAATGACTTAAATGTAGTAGAGAGATTTTGATCCCCAGCATATGAGAAATGACTGAGTCAAATTTGTAGAAGTTGATTAAAAATTACTTGATTTAAACAAATGAAAATCAGGTGGATTCTGTAACATGATATTTGCATTAGTGAATATGTGTTTTCCTTGAATGAATTGACAAAAATCAATATTTTCTTTAAACTTGCATTTATAACACTATTCAAATACTTATGTATACATCATATTTTGAATATACAAACACACACACACACACACATTCATACAACAGACACAATAAAGCAAAAATCTGTAGCTATCTGGGAGTGACGAAGTACCTGACCTACAAGCCCATCTTGGAGGAAATATTAAATCTAATAAGGGAAAAACACTACAGATAGTTGAACCTTGAGTCAGTCATGCATTCTGACTCATGTGAAATGATTGGATTCTGGGTGAGATGAATTTTTTTATTGACAACAAGTGGAAGAGGGACATATCAGAGTCCTAGAATGATAATGCAAATTAGGTTTATAAAAACATAGTCTTGGCCGGGCGTGGTGGCTCACGCCCATAATCCTAGCACTTTGGGAGGCCAAGGTGGGTAGATCACCTGAGGTCAGGAGTTTGAGACCAGCTTGGCCAACTTAGTGAAACCCCATTTCTACTGAAAATACAAAAATTAGCCGGGCGTGGTCGTGCATGCCTGCAATTCCAGCTACTCAGGAGGCTGAGGCAGGAGAATTGCTTGAACCCAGGAGGTGGAGGTTGCAGTGAGTTGAGATCGTGCCATTGCATTCCAACCTGGGTGATAGAGCAAGATTCCGTCTCAAACAAACAAACACACACACACAGAGAAACATAGTTTTCAGCTGACTCGGTGCTGCTCCACGAGGAGCAGCTTAAAAAAACAAAAACAGCCTTCTCCTGTAGGAGCTGAATTAAAAAAACAAATCAAAACAAAACGACAAAACAACATAGTCTTCATTTACTACAGATTTTCTTGTAACCAGAAGTACTGACAAATTGAATTGAGTTTTCACTTTGCTTCTCCAGAGTTTAAAGACCTTTTTTTTTTTTTGAGACGGGAGTCTCGCTCTGTCACCCAGGCTGGACTGCAGTGGCACGATTCGGCTCACTGCAAGCTCCGCCTCCCGGGTTCACGCCATTCTCCCGCCTCAGCCTCCCGAGTAGCTGGGACTACAGGTGCCTGCCACCGCACCCGGCTAATTTTTTGTATTTTTAGTAGAGACGGGGTTTCACTGTGTTAACCAAGATGGTCTCTATCTCCTGACCTCGTGATCTGCCCGCCTTGGCCTCCCACAGTGCTGGGATTACAGGCGTGAGCCACCGCGCCCCACCCTTTAAAGACTTTTGATGCTCATTTATCCCTCACTCCACCGTTTCCTTTTCATTCCACAATATGTGTCTTTTTTCAGAGACACAGATGGCACTCTTAATCTGAAAAACTGAACTTTCTTGCCTGGTGATGGGAAAACAATAGCGGGGACAAGAAAGGTTTTAAAAGCCTTCGAAAGTTCCTTGGAAAGGGAGATTCCTGATTTCATATGTTGCATTTTCCTCAGAACCCGTTTTCTCTTCTTAATCCTTCTTTATCCTACAAAATTACTTTGTGGTATCTCTTCCCGACATGAGGTGAGGCAGCACAAGGCATCTGACCTCCACATGTTGGGAGAAGGCAGGAATGCAAGATAATCCTGTGCCTGACGTGATTAAACAGACTCACACACATTTTACAATAACAAATTTTGGAATAAAAAATGATCCTTTAAGAAAAATCTCCTGATTGTTTTAATATAGTTCTCAGTACCAATCTTGATGAGAATTGATAATTCAAACCAGTAAATATTTACTGCTACCTGCCAAGTTGAATTTAAAAAATTCATTTGGTTCTAACAATATTGCACTCTTGAGTAGAGTTATAGAACAAGAGCAAGTACAGACTAAGTTTCCAGTACAATTCAGACAGGGCAAGTCTGTTCTTTCCTCCCCACTTGTCTCCCTCCCTGATAACTGGTAGATGATAGATAGATAGATAGATAGATAGATAGATAGATAGATAGATAGATAGGGTGGGTATATGGATAGATAGGCAGATGGATAGATGGATGGATGGATGGATGGATGGATGGATGGATGGATGGGGAGAGAGAGAGAGGGTGGGTGGGTGGTTGGATGGATGGGTGGATAGTTGGATAGGGTGGATGGATGGGTGGATGGATAGATCGATTAGATTAGATAGATGATAGAATGGATGGATGGAGAGATAGAATGGATGGATGGATAGATAGATAGATAATAGACAGATAGATAGATAATAGACAGATAGATAGATAGAGTAGGTGGAAGAAACTTCTTCCTGATTTTGTTGTTCTCCCACATATGAAAAGATGGAGCTTCTGTGACTGACAATAGCTTAAGCAAAGACAGGGAAATAATATTTATGAGTGCAGAAGTTAGGTCATTCTAAGTAGAAAGATGACAGCCAATTTTGTAATCCCACAACATTTTTTAAAAGAGAGGAAGGATTACGTATTGGTGAAGAATTGATACCCTAAAATAATGCTAAGAAAAAATAGGAACATCTAGAGAGTTAGGAAAGATTTTGGACACCCAAATAACTACCCTCCATTTCTTTATTTGTACATCAACATGTTTGAGATTAAACATACAAAAATACAAATAGGCCGGGCCCAGTGGCTCATGCCTGTAATCCCAGCACTTTGGGAGGCCAAGGCAAGCGGATCACAAGGTCAGGAGTTTGAGAGCAGCCTGGCCAATATGGTGAAACCCCGTCTCTACTAAAAATACAAAATTTAGCTGGGTGTGGTGGCACATGCCTGTAGTCCCAGCTACTTGGGAGGCCGAGGCAGGAGAATTGCTTGAACCCTGGAGGTGGAGGTTGCGGTGAGCCAAGATTGCACCATTGCACACCAGCCTGGGCGACAGAGTGAGACTCCACTCAAAAAAAACCCAAAAAAACAAATATTACTCTGATGATGCTATTACAGATCTCCAAAAGCAAACGAACAAATACCCAATTTACTCCCAGTTGACACTGATTATTTTATCCCTGGTTTGTGACCTAAAATGAATTGAGGAACTTACTATATTCAGTTCATTTCTGCCTTCCCTCTAAGTTCAGGGATAAACTTCAAAGTTTATTATTTTTATTAAAGTTTATTTTATCAAAACATTGAATATTTGTAATTTGTAACATATCCTATATATTTTTAATTTATACAAAATAATAATTTCCTAAAATATGCAATTAATGGTATTCTTAACAGACTCACATATTTGTATATATTGAAGTACTAATTTATGGAAATCTATCTTTCCTTTATGTATTTTTAAGTTTTTCATGTGCTTTAATATTTTGATTTTGTGATACTAAAAATATTTTATTTTGTGGGTTTTTAAAAAGATTTATATTATTGCTTTCCTTTTTTTAACCAACAGCTAAATTTGGAAGTTCTATCTTACGTCACAAATGATCCTTGTTGGTACAAAAAGTGTATCTTTTGGGGAGCTATAAAGATTTCTTGTCTTTTAAGCCTTATTTACAAAGTTTTTGTCAATTGTTTTATACTGACTTTCTCATTAGCTTGCCAGCAATAAGCAAAAATAAAGCTAGGACTGTGTCAAAAATATTCACTGGCCCACATTCATCCTTCTTCAGCAGGTTTACTCCATAGTGTTCCCCATTCAGCTACTGTGCTGGCCAATGGAAACAGCGAGTCGTTGTCTGAAATGAAGAATAATTGGAAACATGGTGCCTGTTTCTTTTCCTGCAAATAACAATTCATCCATTTAACATTCTCTTGGTGCTCTTGAATTCTGTAGTAGACAGCCTTGTGTTCACTGTTCAGTTGAGGCCCATTCGAGAAAAGCTAACCTTCTAGCCTGCTGTTAACCCTCCAATGGGAAACAATGACAGCCATCGATGGCTTCTACATAGAGCTAGTGACATGTGGCACTAGCAGCTTCATATAGGTAAATGGGCCTCAGGCTGGAAAATGCTAGGCTGGGAGGGATGGTAATAATGATAAAAGATTAAAATTCTGGCTATGATGATCTCCACTCTCCAAAGAAACAAAGCCCAGAAAGGTTAAGTAACTTGCACAAGGTCATTTTGCCAGCAAGCTTTAGAACAGACTGTTTCCAGCATCTTTCTTTTGCACCCTACACAATCTTTTATGGCCACATATGTGATTGATTTTGTAAATGTTCCATACACATATAAAAAGATTGGGCCGGGCGCAGTGGCTCATGCCTGTAATCCCAGCACTTTAGGAGGTCAAGGAGGGCGGATCATGAGGTCAGGAGTTTGAGACCAGCCAGGCCAATAGTGAAACCCCGTCTCTACTGAAAATACAAAAAAATTAGCCAGACATGGTGGCGTGTGCCTGTAGGCCCAGGTACTCAGGAGGCTGAGGCAGAAAAATCGCTTGAACCCGGGAGGCGGAGGTTGCAGTGAGCCAAGATTGTGCCACTGTACTCCAGCCTGGGTGACAGAGCAAGACTCCATCTCCAAAAAAAAAAGATTGCATATTCCCTTTTTGCAAGGTATATATATGTGGTTTTTATGCTATTTACTAATCACATACACTCTTATATATGTGTATATAATAAGCCTCTGATGATATCATTATAGTTGTCTATATTCTTGCTTGTTTTTGACTTCATGTTCCATCAAATTCCAAAAGGGATGTATTAAAATCTACCACTATGGTTATAATTTCATCAAATGCTCCTTGTCTTTTGATTTTTATTTTGCACTGTTTTTAAGTGCATAATAGCTGATAACTGGTATATCTTTGTCATGTTTCTATTCATATCACAGGAAATTGGGCTGGCTGCATAAATGCACACATCGTAGTGGCTTAAATACATGAAACTGTATTTGTCTCATATAAAAGATGTTTGGAGGTAGGAAGTCCAGGACTGGTATAGTAGCTGTATGGTAATCTGGAATGCAAGCTGCTTCTGTCTTCCTACTCTGTCACCTTTAGTGTGTGGTACACATATTTCAAGTCATGGTTGCAAGATGGCTCCTGCAGCTCTAGCCATCACATACATATTCCAGACAGGAAGGAGGAAAAAGAGTAAAAATGAGTAATCCAGATGAGTTAGATTTCAGCAGGCCCCATCCACTAACTTCTGCTTACAACTTACTGTTTTTTGGTTTTTGAGACGGAGTTTCGCTTTTGTCACCCAGGCTGAAGTGCAATGGCGTTATCTCGGCTCATTGCAACCTCTGCCTTCTGGGTTCAAGCGATTCTCCTGCCTCAGCCTCTTGAGTAGCTGCGATTACAGGCGCCTGCCACATGCCCGGCTTTTTTTTTTTTTTTTTTTTTTTTTGTATTTTTAGTAGAGACAGGGTTTCGCCACGTTGGCCAGGCTAGTCTCGAACTCCTGACCTCAGGTGATCCACCTGCCTCGGCCTCTCAAAGTGCTGGGATTACAGGCATGAGCCACCTACAACTTATCGTCTACCCCTAAGTACAAAAGGAGATGGAAAAATTAACTTAAAAAAAATCTGGACACACTGCTGCTCCAAATTAAACTGAAGTTTTGTTAGCAAGGATGAAGAGGAATGGACGTTGTGTAAGCATCTAGCAATCTTCGCCACAGTCTGTTCAATCGTTCCAGCCTCTTGTTCCTATTTAATGCTTCTGGCCTTGAATTTGCTCATATTGGCACTCCTGCTTTTGTTTATTTTGTTTTGCTTTTTTCCTTTTTTGTTGTTATTTTTGGCAATCAGCTTTCTCAGGTTAAACAATCCTGCTTTTGGAGTTCCCTGACATATATCTGCCCAGTCATTTATTTGCAAACTTTCATAGTCACTTTCTTAGAGGTGAATTCCTTAGACATAGCTTAATTTTGTTTTAGCCCAATATAAAAGTTTGTCTTTTGACACAGAGATTCAACTCATTCACATTTTTAGTGGTAACTGATATTTTTTATTCTTTCCATTTTATTTTTACTATGTATTATACTTCATTATTGTTTCCTTTCCCCCCTTTCCTTAGACTTACTGGCTTGATCATTTTAAGAAGGTATTTCCTTCTGTTGTTAAGTAGGAAGTTTTCTTCTGAAGCACTTGCTTTTCTTATATAAATAAATACCTTTCTTGACTGAATAAGCATATTCCTGTATCTCAGAGATTCATTGTGAATATGTTGAAGAAGAAATACAATTTATTTCTTTACTAGTGAAATAATAAATAAGGTCATGGGCACCATGTAATAATTAAGGAAGATTATTTTCCTCACTTCCTTCAACATCACACATAGACTGCAACAAATATCTCACTAGTCCCTTAAGCAGGGCTGGAAATGAGCCCTGTCTTGATGGAGGTGCTGTGTGGCCAGCACTTCCTAGATTCCTTTAAGGGTCTACCTATTGAAGGAAGAAGGTCAGCTATTATCCTAAAATTCTAAAGTCCACATGGAGAAGAATTATGATCAGTATTCATACATACACTTCTCTAACTCTACTGAATGCAAAATAAGTTATCAAGAGTGACAAGGCAAATAATTATGACTAATACTGTAATACACTTTGTGGCTTGCTATCTCCATTGCATTTGTTTTTTAAAAGAGACATTATTATTACTATTATTATTATTATTTTGTTGTTGTTGTTTTGAGATAGGGTCTTGCTCTGTCACCAGACTGGAGTGCAGTGGTGCGATCTCAGCTCACTGCAACCTCCACCTCCTGAGTTCAAGCAATTCTCCTGCCTCAGCCTCCCGAGTAGCTGGGACTACAGGTGCATGCTGCCATGCCCAGCTAATTTTTTGTATTTTTAGTAGAGACAGGGTTTTACCGTGTTAGCCAGGATGGTCTTGATCTCCTGTCCTTGTGATCCACCCGCCTCGGCCTCCCAAAATGCTGGCATTACAGGCATGAGCCACTGCACCTGGCCGGTTCTGTTATTTCTAACATTTATTTTTTATTTTTTAGAGACAAGGTCTCGCTCTGTCATCCAGGCTGGAGTGCAGTGGCACAACCATAGCTCACAGCAGTTTGAACTCCTGGTCTCAAGTAATCCTCCTGCCTCAACCTCTTGAAGTGTTAGGATTACAGACATGAGCCACCATGCCCAGCCAAAAGAATTTTTATAACCTTTTTTCCATGGAAGGCTTGAGTTCTACAAAGTTTGTCATAGCTCTGTGAAGAACTTACATACGAAATGTAGCTCTAGATTACTTGGTGAAATTATTAATCCTTTTCTGATACTCTTACATGTACATAAATATATTGCTTCTGAAAGAAACCTTTTTTCTTGTGTCTGGCTCCAAATTATACCTTCCCCTTCACGCTACAGCAGGACTCGTTCCCAAGAGCAATCACAGATCCTAAAATGAAGCAAATGGTGCGAATGTTACCATTTATGTAGAAATGTTGCTGTTTTTACCATGAGGAACAATATAAAAGAAGAAACCAATGTTTTATGAAAGCTGTTTAAGGCCGGGCGCAGTGGCTCACGCCTGTAATCCCAGCACTTTGGGAGGCCGAGGCGGGCAGATCACCTGAGGTCAGGAGTTCGAGACCAGCATGGCCAACATGGTGAAACCCTGTCTCTACTAAAAATACAAAAATTAGCCGGGTGTGGTGGCAGGTGCCTGTAATCCCAGCTACTCAGGAGACCGAGGCAGGAGAATCACTTGAACCTGAGAGGTGGAGGTTGCAGTGAGCCAAGATCCCACCACTGCACTCCAGCCTGGGCGACAGAGTGAGACTTGGTCTCAAAAAAAAAAAAAAAAGAAAGAAAAAGAAAGCTGTATAACTTTTACTCAATGTCATTCTAATTTATTTCTTTCTTAAAATTATTATTTTAGATCCCTTTTGGGAATGGTTTGGTTACAAACTGGTAAACATTTTGATAAATCTTAGAATAATTCCATACGGAAAATTATTTGTACTCTACAAAAATATTTATTAAAATATACAATACATAAATGACTTACTATGTACAAGAAACTCTCCATCTTGAAACATTTGTGTTATAATATCTGTCCCTCATGCTCTCTCTCAATATCAAAAGTACAGCAACACCCTTACATGTCTGCCACTCACCATATATTTTGGGGGTAAATGGACAAATAATTAATTCTGCAGTTGGACGTTTTCCCCTTCCCATCACCATTATTTTCCTGCAACTTTTCAGGCAAAGGGAGCAGAGCATGGTGTCACAGGAAGATAATAATTAATGTTAAATCCACTACTTCCTCCTCCTCTTAGGTATTTTCCCTCCACTATTGATTATGAAAGAGGCTTGGCCTCACATCAGCCCTAGAAGAAGTGGGAGAGATTTGAGAATAAGAAAGAAAAGCATCTGATGAAAATAAAATTATTATAGAAAACTATATATGCATAAACATGTTATCAGGTTTAAACATTAAAAGGTATTGGTATTTAGTATGAGTTTAATGTTACTAGCTACTAACATCTATTAAAAATTAGGCTTCAGGCCAGGCGTAGTGACTCACACCTATAATCTCAGCATTTTGGGAGGCCAAGGCAGGAGGATCAAGTGAAGCCAGGAGTTCGAGACCAGCTTGGGCAACACAGGGAGACTTCATCCCTACCAAAAAGAAAAAAAATTAACTGGACTTGGTGGCGCACACATTTAGTCCCAGCAACTCGAGAGGCTGAGGCAGGAGTTTGAGACCAGCCTGGCCAACATGGTGAAAACTCATCCCTATTTTTTTTTTTTGAGATGGAGTCTCGTTCTGTCACCCAGGCTGGAGTCCAGTGGCACGATCTCAGCTCACTGCACCCTACGCCTCCCGGGTTCAAGCAATTCTCCTGTCTCAGCCTCCTGAGTAGCTGGAACTATAGGCGCAAGCCACCACGCCCAGCTAATTTTCGTATTTTTAGTAGAGACGAGATTTCACCATATTGGTCAGGCTGGTCTCGGACTCCTGACCTCAAGTGATCCACCTGCCTTGGCCTCCCAAAGTGCTAGGATTACAGGCATGAGCCACCACACCCGGCCCCCATCCCTATTAAAAATACAAAAATTAACTAGGTGTGGTGGCATGTGCCTGTAATTCCAGTTACCCGGGAAGCTGAAGCAGGAGAATTGCTGGAACCCGGGAGGGGGAGGCTGCAGTGGGCCGAGATCGCACCACCGCACTCCAGCCTGGGTGACAGAGTGAAACTCCATCTCCAAAAAAAAAACCATCATAAATATGTTCATCAATAGAGTTAATAGAGTTCAAAACTGGTCTGGATTCAATATGTTGACAAAATGCTTCAAACCTGGATACCAGTCCTGCAGTTGACACTGTATGATTGAATTTGGGAAAAACAGGTTCCCATAGCTTTCAGGAATAGGGTTTGAAAATACTGGAATTGAAAAGCTTCAGTAAGAGAAGACAATGCTTACCACAGCCAAGCTGTCGCTCTCTAGTTATTTTTACTTTCACGTTATTTGGGCCCAAAGAACTAGATGAGGAATCAGGAGTTTATATAAACAAATCCCTGGAATATACAACTTAGCTTATCCCTTAGCATCTCTATTTTTTTCCTCCAGTTGAGTGAGAAGAAACCCTAAGACTAAACCTTATATCTTCCAGAAGCATTTTAAGGAATAACCATGTTTGAAAGATTTCTCTAATGAGTCATATAGAATTCTGTTACTATAGAGAGATTGTCTTCTTTGCTAAGAACAAATAGAGAATAAAGACTTACAAATAAATGAGTTAAGAGTCTGTTTTATAGTGTCACCTTTTTGTGAAATTCCCCATTATACTGCCACATTTTAATGTTCTTTTTCTCTGGCCTGGGCTTAGAGCAATCATCTGCCACTCTCATGTATGAACTATGCACTAGAGTACAGAAATATACATAATCTTTGCCTAGGGTATAATTTTAGTGGGCTGACGCAGCAGCACAAGAAAGGCTCTGAAACGCCAGTGGGTTACACATGCATTGATCTTGACAAATTCTATGTGATCAACGTGACCATGGCATACCTTGTGACTTTTTTGGTTGGTTTGCTTAAATGTCAATCAAATTTTAAGATAATTATGAGGTGAAATGCACTAGGGGACCTACCACACAGTATCAGGTGGATGTGGAGTGGTTTTGCTACTCATATAAAGTGAAATCCTGCAAAATAACACCCTCAAAGGAGCTCAATGTAAAGGAGAAAGGGGAAGACAATATCTTATCATTAAAAATCAATCAGATATTTACTAAGTGCCTCTTCTGATGACTTCTTACATTTCAGTAGCCAGCAGATCTTGGTTCACAAAATACTTTCACAGACATTATCTTATTTGATCCTCCCAACAACCGGTAAGGCAAGAGAGGAAATCTGAAAATGAGGAAATGGCAACTCTGAGACTTAAGTGCTTTCTGAGGACCTATACTCAGCTTGACAGGGGTGGGGAGCATTGGAACTGCCCAGGTCTCCAAATACTCTGTCCTGTAATCATTCCCTCTTGACCACCCACTACTGTACTCCTTCATTCTCTGTCTGGTCCTGTGGAGGAGTCCAAAGAAGTGAAGGCATAGATCTTGCCCTCAGGGAGATTCTGCTCTAGATGAGAGAATGCAAGTTTTCGTAATAAAAACAACAGAGAATTATTAAGTGTTAAACCGCATGAAACAGGCTACAAATACAGTAACAGATTATTTTCACTGGAAAATAAGATGCTATAAATTGTACCCAATGCCCTGAAAAATGTATGTGCAGGTGCCTGAGAATAGTGGTCAACTCAATGTTTCTGAAGTTTTCCAGCCAGGCAATCAATGTTTTCCTAGAGAAGTCTCATGGTTAATTCTTGACTAGGAGAAAAGCCAACAAGCACTATCTTGCCCAGCTCTTTGGTGACACATGGTTGCTTCTAAGAGCCAATTCTTGAATCTTTGAATTCTTTTTAGCCTCTGTTGTGCCTCAGACTGAGAACAGGAAGCTTGTGGGAACCAGTCCTGGCCCTGGTACCTTGTTGCGTCCTCTAAACCATCAGTGGAGGCCACCAAGGAAATTGCCTGTTCACCTCCTCCTAGTTATCTAGTTTGCAAAGGGAGTAAAGAAGAAGAGTTACTTTTTTTTTTTAAGCTGCCTTGAGGTGGGAGAATGGACACATTTGTTCTCTACTCAGAGAGACCATAGACTTCAAGGGTCTGCAGGGACTCTGATCACTTTTCTTTCTTTTTTTAGTTTTTTTAGAGACAGGGTCTCACTATGTGACTATTCACAGGCATGATCACAGGCGTGACTACAGTGTCAAACTCCTGGCCTCAAGCAATCCTCCCAACTCCGCCTCCCTAGCAGCTGGGACTATAGGTGTGCACCACTGTGCCTGGCTTTATTTTCTAATGTCTTAATGCTCAAACCTAAAATTCTCCAAATCCATATTTGTTTCAGATGCAAAATTCTATTCCAAATATCTGTTCTTTGTTTTTTTCAGCAGAGCAAGCCTGTCCTTAGAAACAGCTGCAGGCCAGTCACTGTCTCTCCCTGTCTTTATCTTCCCTGCTGAGTGGCATGTTGCTTGCAAGGCCCCATGGGGACTTCCAAAGCCTTCCATAAATGACTGGCAGTAATGCTTTTTTTTTTGAGATGGAGTTTCGTTCTTGTTGCCCAGGCTGGAGTGCAATGGCGTGGTCTCGGTTTACTGCAACCTCCGCCTCCCGGGTTCAAGCAATTCACCTGCCTTAGCCTCCCAAGTAGCTGGGATTACAGGTGCCCGCCACTACATCCAGCTAATCTTTTTGTAATTTTAGTAGAGACAGGGTTTCACCACATTGGCCAGGCTAGTCTCGAACTCCTGACCTCAGGTGATCTGCCCGCCTTGGCCTCCAAAGTGCTGGGATCACAGGCATGAGCCACCATGCCTGGCCAGCAATACTTTTTTAAAGATGCACACACCCAGCCAGGTTCACCAGTATTATGGATGTTTCTGTGTAGTCTTCTCCAAAATGCTAATTTGCTGAAGTGTCCATGGGAATAGGCCAACACGGATGGATCTACTGTATAACTTGCCTGCCATCAGGAAAGAGTCAACACGGCAGACACATGCTGGCAGAAACCCTGCTGGAGTTGCCCCTGAGCATTGATGCATACCACCCGAGAGGAGGAGAGGGTGGTGGGAGAAATCAGATCAGAGTTCAGAATGCACCGTAATGCTCTGTAAATGTAAGACTGCACCTTGCAGGAACTGTCAATGCCACTACCAAAATCGCTCACTTACATCAAGCACTTGAGAGCAGATGTGAACACAATTCTCTGACTCCTAACCTTAAGCACGTGACTGGTACCACTGGACAACCTATGTTCTCAAAGATGCCTCTTTTAAACTACTTTCCCTAGGGGCCCGGCACGGTGGCTCACACCTGTAATCCCAGCACTTTAGGAGGCCAAGGTGGGCAGATCACCTGAGGTCAGGAGTTCGAGACCAGCCTGGCCAACATGGTGAAACCTTGTCTCTACTAAAAATACAAAAAAAAAAAAAAATTAGCCAGACATGGTGGCACATGCCAGTAATCCCAGCTACTCGGGAGGCTGAGGCTGGAGAATCGCTTGAACCTGGGAAGCAGTGAGCCGAGATCGCACCACTGCACTCCAGCCTGGGTGACAGAGCAAGATTCTGTCTCAAAAAAAATAAAAAATAAAAAAATTACTTCCCCAGGAGTAGAAATGGAGATATGCTGAGTCACTCAAGCTTTCATTTCATCCAGGGGTTGTGAACATAGATTCTGGAACCAGCTCTGTCACATACTAGCTGTATGACCTTGGGAAAATTACCTAAAAATTCTCTATGCCTTCAATTCCCGTGTGTGAAATGGTGATAATTATACCAGCTACCCCATAAAGTTGTTTTGAGGCTTAGAGATGTAAAGAGCTTAGAACATGGCCTAGCACGTATTTTGTACCATGTAAGTGGTATTTTCATTTGTTCTTCTAATATTAATTTAAAACATCTGTGGGCCGGGGTGGTGGTGCAGGCCTGTAATCCCAGCACTTTGGGAGGCTGAGGCGGGCAGATCATGAGGTCAAGAGATTGAGACCATCCTGGCCAACATGGTGAAACCCCGTCTTCACTAAAAAAAAACAAAAATTAGCTGGGCATAGTGGCACGCGCCCGTAATCCCAGCTATCAGGAGGCTGAGACAGGAGAATTGCTTGCACCCGGAAGGTGGAGGTTGCAATGATCCGAAATCATGTCATTGCACTCCAGCCTGGGTGACAGAGTAAGACTCTGTCTCAAAAACAAACAAACAAACAAACAGACTCTGTTCTGATCAGGTATGGGTGGCTCACGCCAGTAATCCCAGCACTTTGGGATGCCGAAGTGGGAAGATTGCTTGAGGCCAGGAGTTCAAGACCAGCCTGGGCAACATAGCAAGATACTGTCTCTATACAAAATAATTTTAAAAATGAGCTGGGCATGGTAGCACACGCCTGTAGCCCCAGCTGCTCAGGAGGCCAACGTGGGAGGATTGCTTGAGACCAGGAGATCACGGCTGCAGAGAACCATGATCGTGCCACTGCCCTCTGGGCTGGGAGATAGTTAGATCCTGTGTCAAAAAAAAAAAAAAAAATTAAAACAAAACCTCTGCTCTGGACACTGCTAGGTATTGAGAGGTAAAAACAAATAACATGCAGTAGGTTCCCTCAGTGGGCTTACGGTCTGTTTTATTACTTTACTGTTACTGTTTTATTTACTTTGCCTAGCACGCCAGTTGCAAAGTACTCAATACATGTTTCTGAACGTATGATTGTCTTGTGGAAACATGCAAGCATGCCAATAACTTCAATGAAATGACAGGATATAACTGTGCCTGGCCCATAGTAAGTGTCTGGTACCATATAAGCATTAGCTGTCTTAATTATGAGTTTAGTAGAATAAATGCTGAGATTGAGTGTGCGGGCTGAAGGTTGAGGGTGAGGAGGTAGAAGTGCACTCAGGGAAGTCTTCCAAGAGGCAGTATCATTGAGCTTAGTTTTGATCAGCGTGTAGGCGTTAGCCAGTAAGAGAAGAGGGCTAAGTGTGTTCCAGGCAGAAGGAACATTGTGTGCAGAGTTAGAGAGGCGTGAAATAGCACAATACATTCAGGGAACTCCGAGTAGGCAAGAAGGACTGGAGCGCCATCCTTATTGTGACATCCAGCATGCATTTGTTAAATGAGTATTTGAGATTAGAAGCTGTGGGATGAAACAAAACAAATGAGACATTGCTTGTGTTATTCTGGCCTTCAGCACTGAACTAAATAAGCAGTCATGGACGAAGTGGCCAGAGGATTTGTTCAGTGTCATACTTGCTCTGGTACAAATGCTATATACTTTCCTACCGCACAGTCAGCCTCTTCTTGTCCTCTGCTAGAGGAAGTAAATTCACTTCATTTGTCTTTTTTTTTTTTTTTCCAAAACAACTGAGATAAATTACAATAAAGTTGAGGAGACTGTAGTGTAGGTGAAGATGTTTTTGCATAGTAACGTATTGCTCTAGAGCAGAGGTCAGCAAACTATGGCCTGAGGGCCAAATCTGATCCACCGCCTGTTTCTGTAATTAAGTTTTATTGGAATACAGCCATGCTCATTTGTATACAGGTTGTCTATGGCTGCTTTAGTGCTATAACAGCAGAGTTAGGTAGTTATGACAGAGACTATACAGCCTGCAAAGCTTAAAATATTTACTGGCTGGCCCTTTACAGAAAGTGTTTGCCAATCCTAGGCCAGGTGCGGTGACTCATGCCTGTAACCTCAGCACTTTGGGAAGCTGAGATGGAAGGATCACTTGAGTCCAGGATTTCGAGACCAGAGTCCAGGAGTTCGAGGCCACTCTGACCGACATGGTGAAACCCCGTCTCTACTAAAAGTACACACAAAAAAAGTAGCCAGGCATGGTGGCGCGTGCCTGTAGTCCCAGCTACTTGGGAGGCTGAGGCAGGAAAATTGCTTGAACCCAGGAGGTGGAGGTTGCAGTGAGCTGAGATTGTGCCACTGTACCCCAGCCTGGGTGACAGAGTGAGACTCTGTCTCAAAAAAAAAGAAAAAGAAAGTGAGTGTTTGCCAATCCTCACTCTAGATTCTTCTCTTCTAATCTGATAAATATTTAAAACAAGGTATTGGGTTGGTTCAGAGTCAATGTGGTAAACAACAGGTTATCGAATTTTAAAAATTCACCATTAAGGAGAGAGAAGGTTGCACATACGTTACCCATAAAGTGTGCGATAAACATGAATAAATAAATAAACATAGTTTCTACGATTGGCTTTTGAATTTGGCTCTGAGCTTCCTAGCCATGGGGGGCGTGGGGGGGAAGAAGATAATTGATCATCTGTATTAGTTACGTGTTACTTCATAACAAACCATCTTAAAATTGCATGGCATATAACAGCTACCATTTACTATTTCTCGAGTCTGTGAATTGGCTGAGAGGTTCTGCTGATCTGGGCTGGGCCCAGCTGACCACAGTGGGCTTGCTCACACATTTGTGATCAGCTGGTATGTTCGCTTGGAGCTGGCTGGTCTAAAATGGCTTCAGCTGGAGTGGCTCATCTTGACTCCACAGGATGTCTCATCCTCCAGCCGGCTAGCCTGGACTTGTTCGCACAGCACTGGCAGGTTTCAGGGGAGAGCCGAAGCACACACTTGAGGCTTAGGCTTGGAACTGGAACACCATTATTTCAATTACATTCTAGTGGCCAAAGCCAGCCAAAAGGCAGGCCCAGACTCAAGGAATGTAGAAACAGACTCCAGCTCTTGATGGGAGGAGCTGCAAAGTCACATTGCAAGGGGCAGGGAAACAGGAGGGACAGAATTGAGGCCATGTTTGAAATCACAAACAATCAATCATCATCTAAAACAGCGTGTATTCCAACCACAAAATTTTAAAAGTCATCTCTGTGGTCTAAAGCGGAAAGAACGAGTCATCATACATCAGTCTATTCAGCCCCACCCACAGACATGAATCATCAGTGCCTTCAGCTAAGAGGACCACTATCTTCTAGCTAATGACAAATACAGAGGAGGGGTGGAAAGAAGTCTGTTGGAAATGTGTACATATCACATGAGACCCAGACCCATATTCAAATACCACTTGATGAATTTCACCAGGGAATCAGACTCAGTTTTAATGGGTTAAAGGGATACGGAAAATCATTGTCACAGATGTAAGCAATAACTCAACTAAACATCAGCTTTTGAGGCTCAACCCTAAACAGACCTACAATATTCTGGCTGATTCCCATTTGCCTCCACTTTCATCATTGGGTGGTGGTAAAATTGGTCACTGTATTCAAAGATCATATCACTACCTATGGATATGGATGTGATTGAAATGACAGACAGGGGAGAATTTTTTTTAACTTACTAGCCATGTAATGATTTTTTAAAATTTATTGCTAGAAAATCTTCACTATTACCAAACTTGCCTCAATAAATGATGTTACGTATAAATAGCAACAGCGATGTCAGAAGACCTCCTTAGCATTTCTTTTCCTGGTTTGATATGGCTGTCTGTAAGAAGAGAGTAAACATAGATAGCTCTTGCTTCTTACGGTATTTCAGAATCCCCCTAGAAGTTTTTTATATTAAAAAACAAACAAACAAAAAACAAAACTCCCAAACCACCCAGACAAACCCACCCAGCCTAGGTATGAGAATGTTCTTTCAGGCCTAGAGCCAGTCAGGGTCCTTAGCTTTGTTTGCAAGATGCCAGTGCCTTTATACTCGGACTTCGTGGAGCTGCCACCATACTTCTGTAGTAATAGCAGTAGTGAGTGGGGAGGTACATGACAGAATTTAGAGAACTATTAGACGCCCGTTGACTCAGACATCAGGACCACCTGTGAATGGAAATATCTTTCAACTTAGATATAATGAAAAGGAACGGAGCTGTTGATGTTATTGAGAAGGTGGAAACAAAACCTTCAGGATGCTTGAAGATAACTGGTTTATAGGAGGGCTGGGGGCAATAGGGCTGTCTTAGGAAGAACAAATGATGCTTCCAAAATTTGAGTGCAGAAAATCAGAAGTTAACCTTGGGTGGGTCACAAGGTTAAATGTAATGAAGGCTAAGTGTGACAAGGTTAAATGACATAACATATATAAAATACCTGGTGGGTTACTTAGAAGAGTAGACCTCAAAAATGTTGGTTCCCTCCATCTCTCTGGATCCCCCACCACCTTAAGGATTTCTTAAAAAACGAAAAACCTGCCAGCCAGCTGCCACTGGAAAGATGTCAAGTAGGATAAGCTGCTGATAGGTGGTAACAACAAAATCCACATCCAGGTGGATGGAGCAGGGGGATGTCACCTCTCCTGTCCCTCCCCTAATTACAAGTTGGAGGCAGCATAAAGACATTCCTTCCTTCCTGCAGAGGAAGTATGTGTTTTCTCTCAGACCTACCTTGGCATTCCTTGATGTCTTAGAGAAGCAGATGACCCCGGCTGAGCAAGACAGTCAGCAGAACAGCAGCCCTCGATGCTGCAATTGGAAATTTCCATTCTTTGCTTGCAGCTCTGAAAAAAAAAAAAAAAAAATCTAAAGAGCCCAGTAGCTGGGAAATTTCCATGATGGAAAATTTTAACATATTCTTTAGCTCTAAACTATGCAGGTTTATAGAGACTATTTTTTTTTCTTTTGGTAATTTTCTTCTTTAACAATAATTTATGATCATTGTAACACTACAGCTGTGGGAATAAGGAGAACAAAATGAGTTGGAGGGGAATGGGTATGGTTTAGGCTAGTGGGAGGCTGTGCTATCTACTTGTGTGACCACCCAAATAATAGAAATGCAGATTGCTATAAGACCCACGGGTTGGGAATTCATCCAAAATAGAGATAGCTTGCCCTGGAGCACTGCAGAGAAATCTGTGTAGAGACTGGTAGTAGAAAATGGATGGATAACAACTTCAGACCAGGACATGGTGAGTTCTGTTGCTGGAAAAAGCAACTCAGGCAGGTCTGTTAGACCACTGCTATTTAAACCTAAAAATGCATACAAATCACCTGGGAACCTTGTTGAGCTACAGATTCTGATTCAATAGCCCTGGAGTGAGGACCGAGACTCTCTGCTCCCAGGTGATGCTGATGCTGCCCTTCTGAGGACCACGCTGTGACTAGCTAGGCCATAGATAGCAGGTCTTCATCAGTATAAGGTCAGCTCGCCTTGGGTAGCAAAACACTGCCTAAGGGCAGCTGGAGGTGAGCCCCCGTGGGGTTGTTTGCTCAGGTTACAAAGCTAAGGTCTAAAAGTAGAACTGGATGTTTTCTGGAGAGATGCTCCACGCAAGTCTGGATAAAGTGGATCTCTTGAGATGTGGGAATGCAAGCAGTTGCCAGAAGGCTGCTTACTCCAGCAGATTCAAGTTGGGGGCTTCTAGAAATCAATGCCTTTCCAGAGAAACTCTTGCATCAAGCTGGCGAAGATTCCTAAGTTGGTCCTGATTTCTGAGTGATTCTCCAGTGTTGTGGTGTGTGAGTGAAACACCAATGAACCAGCTCCAAATATTGAGGGAAGACTGTTGGTCAGGATGATGTGAAGGAGAGGAGTACAGAGAATAAATTACTTCCACCCTAGCTAGAATAGCTGCCTCATTTTTATTGAGATAAAATAAAAAGGAAATTGAAGAATTTTCCATTTACTTAACAGTTATCTTGCCTTCGTGTTACCAATTTTACAAGGAGAGAGAAAGATAAAAATCTGTGGCATCTTCATTTCAGGGTGTTACCTCCAATTGGTCTGTAATGTATCTGCTGTATATATTTTCTTTTCTTTTCTTTTCTTTTTGAGACAGAGTCTCGCTGTATCTCCCAGGCTGGAGTGCAGTGGTGCAATCTCAGCTCACTGCAACCTCCGCCTCCCAGCTTCAAGCAATTCTCATGCCTCAGCCTCTCAAGTAGCTGGGACTACAGGCAGCTGCCACCATGCCTGACTATTTTTTTTTTTTTGTATTGTAGTAGAGATGGGTTTTCACCATGTTGCCCAGGGTGGTCTTGAACTCCTAAGCTCAGGTAATCTGCCTGCCTCGGCCTCTCAAAGTGCTAGGATTATAGGTATGAGCCACCGCGCCCAGCCTGCTGTGTGTGTATGTGTGTGTGTGTATATATATATACGTATATATCTATATATAATATAGATATATACGTATATATGTATATATGTATATACATATGTACGTATATATATAATATATAAAAATATATATGTACATATACATATATACTTATATATAATATATAAAAAATATATATTATATATAATATATACAATATATAAATATATAAAATATATATAATATATACACTATAGAATATATAAAATATATAAAATATATACAATATATAAATATATAAAATATATAAATATATAAAATATATACAATATATAAATATATAAAATATATACAATATATAAATATATAAAAGATATAAATATATAATATATAAATATATATAATATACACATATAAATATATATAAATATTTACATATATATATAAATATATATTATATATATTTTTTGAGATGGAGTCTCACCCTGTCACCCAGGCTGGAGTGCAATGGCACGATCTTAGCTCACTGCAACCTCCACCTCCAGGGTTCAAACAATTCTCCTGCCTCAGCCTCCTGAGTAGCTGGGACTACAGGCACCCACCACCACGCCCTGCTAATTTTTGTATTTTTAGTAGAGATAGGGTTTCACCGGGTTGGCCAGGCTGGTCTCGAACTCCTGACCTTGTGATCCACCTGCCTCAGCCTCCCAAAGTGCTGAGATTACAGGCATGAGCCACTGTGCCCGGCCTGCTGTGTATATTTTTAAAGCAACATTTGTCCTATGTTTTTTGTCTTCCATTCACTTGAGTTTTGGATGGATTGTTACTACTACCCAAAGTACACACAGGAGCATATGAAGAAAAGGAGAGGGATATTATGAAAATGTGATGTTGAAATCAGTGTAACAAGCATGGAATTAATTTGAGTATATAATAAAAAGTATTAAAATATATATTGGAAGTAAATAAGTATTCTAATATGCTAACTTCCATATAACAGTTACAAAATTTAAATGGCTTACAGAATTGTTTAGGGATTTGGACCTCCAGAGATTGGTTAATATTTTCCCTTGCAAAAATCTTCACTGCGGAGTCAAGGTATGATTCAGCAATGAAACAGTCTTCCTGATTACTTATGTAAGGAGATCAGTTTGTTTGTTTTTTTCCTTACTATATGTCTTGTTGAGCAATTATTTATCTAGGAACCATCTTACAACCTATAGTCAACCCAATGGAATTTACTAAATCCATCTAAAGTCACATTTTTAAAAATTATTATTATTATTATTATTTGAGACGGAGTCTCACTCTGTTGCCCAGGCTGGAGTGCAGTGGTGCAATCTCAGCTCACTGCAACCTCTGCCTCCCGGGTTCAAGTGATTCTTCTGCCTCAGCCTCCTGGAGTAGCTGGGACTACAGGTGCACACCACCATGACGGGCTAAGTTTTGTTTGTTTGTTTATTTTAGTAGAGATGAGGTTTCACCATATTGGCCAGGCTGGTTTCAAATTCCTGACCTCGTGATCCGCCCGCCTCAGCCTCTCAGCCTCCCAAAGTGCTGGGATTACAGGCGTGAGCCACTGCGCTCAGCTAAAAATTATTATTTTTGAGACAGGCTGGAATTCAGTGGCACCATCATGGCTCACGGCAGCCTCAACTCCCCAACCCCCACCACCCACCCACAATGCCCAGCTAATTTTAAAAATTTTTAAATTTTTTGTAGAGATGTGGTTTCCTTATGTTGTTCAGGCTAGTAACAAACTCCTGGGCT
Organism: Gorilla gorilla gorilla; assembly: GCF_029281585.2. Taxonomy (NCBI): domain Eukaryota; kingdom Metazoa; phylum Chordata; class Mammalia; order Primates; family Hominidae; genus Gorilla; species Gorilla gorilla. Next base: position 140,275,048 of record NC_073230.2, read on the forward strand.
CAAGCAACCCTCCCACCCCAGCCTCCCAAAATGCTGGGATTACAAGCATGAGCCACAGGACCTGGTCCTTTTTCAAAATTATTGAGGTGAAATTCACATAACATAAAATTACCTAGGTTATTTATTTTTCTTGCTTTTTTTTTTTTTTTTTTTCCAGAAACAGGGTCTCATTTTATTGCCCAGGCTGGCCTTGAACTCCTGGGCTCAAACAATCCTCTCCCCGCCATCCCCCTCGGCCTCTCAAAGTGCTGGGATTATAGGCATGAACCACTGTGCCCAGACAATTACCTATTTTAAACTGAACAATTCAGAGGCATTTAGTATATTTACAACATTGTACAACCACCACTTGCATCTAGTTCCAAAACATTTGAATCATACCCAAAGGAAACCCCATGTCCATTAAGCAATTGCTTCCAATTTCCCCCCGCAGCCCCTGGCAACCACCAATCTACTTTCTGACTTTGTGTATTTACCTATTCAGGATATTTCCTATGAATGGACTCAAATGGCCCTTTGTAAAGTCACATCTTCTTAATAAGCATCATAATTATAAAAATCTAATGTTAATGAGTGCATATAACAGGTGAGATATTTAATCCTTACAAGCTTATAAATGAGTATCATTATTAGATAGACAAGAAAACTAGAATTTAGCTTAAATCAATACATTAAATCCATATGCTTGAGATCCATACATACGGCCAGAGAATAACCTTTGGCCAGACCCAGTTACTCTAGTGCTCTTTCCAAATGCCACAGCCACATCTCAATTTTCATTTCCCTTATCACAAACAGATGGATAGATACTCCTTCTCAAGTTTAACAACTTCACAGAGCTTGATTCAAATACTGAATGTGTTGCTAGTTGCTTACAGCTGCTATTTCTCTAGCAGTGCAGTAAGTCCAGGCAAACTCTTTTGAAGAGCTCATTAAAACTGCTAAAATAAAGTCTTAGAAGCAGGTGCATTCATTAACTGAAATGCAGACAATTATGTTAATATCGCATTCAGGTGACAAATTTAAAGGCATCAAATCATGAAGGATAAAAGGATTTTCAAAGCTAAAGTTAACTTCTCCCTTTGTAGAGCTCTTTGTTCTGGTAAGCATGTGACTGACTACAGCTGTCAACATGGGCACCTCCAAAGTTATCTCGCAAAAACAAAGGTGTTTTGCAGTATCATACTTCTTTTACAATTTCCTGGGTCTCTACTGAGGAAAAGAAAGGTAAGGAATTACCTACAAACCTGGTGCTATTTTTCAAATAGGAGATCTGGCACCCCATTTACAATTTATCATCAGATTGGTCTCAGGGGAAGAGGAGACGCGTTAAAGAAGGTGATTAAAATATGTGGACAGTGGGCCGGGCACGGTGGCTCATGGCTGTAATCCCAGCACTTTGGGAGACCGAGGCGGGTGGATCACTTGAGGTCAGGAGTTTGAGACCAGCCTGGCCAACATGGTGAAACCCCATCTCTACTAAAAGCACAAAAAGTAGCCAGGCATGGTGGCACGTGCCTGTAATCCCAGCTACTCAGGAGGCTGAGGCAGGAGAATCGCTTGAACCTGGGAGGTGGAGGTTGCAATGAGCCAAGATCGTGCCACTGCACTCCAGCCTGGGTGACAGAGTGAGACTGTCTAAAAGAAAAATAAAAATGTGTACAGTGGTTCCCAATTTGGAAAAGATGGGCTAACAACTCTTTTACTTTGCCTTTTTTTCCTCCTCAATATTTTGAGCATGAAATATGTATGTAACCACATACATATTTCATATGTGTTTGGGAGACTATGTTAATAGTAGTTTCGGCTGGGCCCGGTGGCTCACGCCTGTAATCCCAGCACTCTGGGAGCCTGAGGCGGGCGGATCATGAGGTCAGGAGATTGAAACCAGCCTGGCCAACATGGTGAAACCCCGTCTCTACTAAAAATACAAAAATTAGCTCAGCATGGCAGCACGTGCCTGTAATTCCAGCTACTTGGGAGGCTGAGGCAGGGGAACTGCTTGAACCCAGGAGGCAGAGGTTGCAGTGAGCCGAGATTGCACCACTGCACTCAGCCTGGAGACAGAGCTAGACTCCATCTCAAACAACAACAACAACAACAAAAACCAGTAGTTTCATCAGGATAATTTTAATTTTCTTTTTTGTGTATATTTTTATATTTCCCAAATTTTCTACAATGAATATGTAAATTTTTTAGAAACGTTAAATGTAATTTTTTATTAAAATTTTTTATTTTTGAATTTGTAATTTTTCAAGTTATTAAAAATTATCACTTAGCCTCTCCACATTCAGTTGTTTTACCTATAAAGTTGGGTTACTACTGAATTGCATAGCACATGGAAGCTGGATGAGATGTTTCCCCATATTCCATTCCTCCTCTCAAATCCAGGATGTCTGTGGAAATGTGGGTTCCTCTTTATAAGGCAATATAAGAAAATGCAGCTAGGTATCCAACCATTTATAAGAATATATAAACAAGCTTAAGGATTTTTATGTCTTTCTTCAGAACGTCAATCAAGTGGGCATTCATCAAAGCGAATGCGTCTGTCACTCGCAAAGGAAAAAAGGCTGAACAACCTTTTTAGGCCAAATCTACTTTATTTATTTATCATACAAAAAAGTCTGTGAAGGCTTTGTAAGCTAATACTCGACATATTCATTTTTTTTTCCAAAATGGTGTGCTAAAATGACTGCTGACTGCAAAATGTAAATAATGAAGCTGCCATAGAGTGGCACCTACTTATGGGGCATGTTTGCATAGAATGTGTGTGTGTTTGCTAAATAGCTTGTAATTAACAAGCTGAAAGCCTGCTTGTACAGTGTAGTAGTCCTGTTTTTGCCTGCTGTCCTCTTCAGCTCTTCTTCTAGCTTGCTCTGTACATTATCACTTGCTCTTTTCTCTATACAATTTAGAAGCCCATTGGCCCCCATTTAAAAAGAAAAGCAACATGTAAATCAGGAAAAAAATCCCCATTGGGAATGGGTTGGGTAAGCAAAGAATTCTATATAGATGTATACATATACACCCCTCTCCCTGGTCAAGAATGGCCTCGCTGAATCCCTGTTCCAAATGCCGTGACAAGTCTCATTAGCTGGAGCTCATTGTGTGCAGCTCCTTTGACTGCTGGACAGCTCCGAGTCTCCTAGGAATACTTTTCCACACGCCCCATCCTCCTCTGTTTAATTCTCAGAGCTGGCACACACACAAAGGTTTCAGAATCAAGACAAAGTGAAGAACATGGCCAGAAGAGGCTCCTGTTCTTCCAAAATAGTGCATTACTACCATAAGATTAGAGGGTAAACTTCAGAGCACAGGCTTGATTGTTTGATTGATTGATTTTTTTTGAGACAGGGTCTCACTTTGTTGCCCAGGCTGAAGTGCAGTGGCACAGTCATGGCTCTCTGCAGCCTTGACCTCTTGGGCTCAAGCAATCCTCCCACTTCAGCCCCCTGAATAGCTGGGACTACAAATGTGTGCCACCATGCCCAGTTAAATAAAATTTTATTATTATTATTATTATTATTTTGTAAAGACAGAGTCTCATTATGTTGCCAAGGCTGGTCTCCAGCTCCTGGGCTCAAGCAACTCCCACCTCAGCCTCCCAAAGTGCTGGGGTTACAGGCATGAACCACTGCACCTGGCCAAGAACACAGGATTGAAAGATGAACTTGAGAGGTCTCCCTAGTCAACTTTCCTTTAAATGGATGCTCTCTTCTAGAGCATGCCTGATAGTCATCCAGCCTGACCTTGGATAATCATCCAGCCTGACCTTGAAATTTTCCAATGACACAAACTCTCTTTCATTTTCCCACTTTTATATAGAGTACTAATAGTAATAACCTAATAGTATAACTAATAGTATAACCACAATGCCAAAAAAGAAAAAAAAAGTATGAGTGATTTCTAATCCAATACTGCCAGCATTTTAAAAATCAGCATGTTTTTTTTAAGACAATGTCTGGCTGTATTGCCCAGGCTGGAGTGCAGTGGCACCATCTCAGCTCTGCAACCTCTGCCTCCCAGGCTCAAGCTGTCCTCCCACCTGGGCCTCCTGAGTAGCTGGGACAACAGGCCCACACCACCACACTGGACTAATTTTAAAAAGCAGCTATTTTAAAATTTCTGTTATTGAGCCAGAATCCAGGATGCAGTGAGAGTGAATCATTGACTGAAAGACACTTAGAAGGTTTTATTGGTCTGTGGTATTCATCACACCATGAAGGCCAGACCCTGAAAAGGAAAACTGTGTAAAGAATGTATAAGCCTCAACACCACAGTATTGTCCAAGTCTATTCCTAATTCATCCTGCTTTGTTGCTCTGACACCTGTACCACAAAAGAAAATTTCTGAGATTATCTTACCTAGGAACCTTGTCTTAAACTATATTCCAGCACGTACAAACACTAAGTTGAGCAAAGTAGGATGCATGTCGTCAGGACCTCCTGAGGCTGTGTCATGGAAAAAAAATTTTTTTTAAAGAAAAGCAAAGTTGAGCAAAGCGTTCCCAAGTTACCTAAATTTTGCATATGATGGTATTCCTTCGGAATGCTTTGGGAAGTTCAGCAGGATTCTGAAACAACTAAATGTGACAACACAAAGAACAAAAATAGACAAAGGAAAAAATTTCAAAGATAGTGTGTCCTGTGAAAACAGTCAGATATCCTTTCTTTCCACATTGGCTATATGAGAGAGTCTTTTAAAATGAGGTGTAATGATGAAAGTGGGGTTGAATTTTTTAAAAGCAAATTTTGAAAATTACTTAGCTAATAGAAAAGGTAGAAGACTGTGAACTATAAATTTTGCTAAGTGAATTGAACGGAGAGGTTTTAAAAATGACTATTATTTTCATGAATTATAAAAAAAATTCAAACAACACAAAATATTACAAAGAAGAAGAAACAACCTTATGTCCCATCACCTAAAAATAACCATCATAAATATTAGGGGAATATCATTCTGGATGTGGAAATGAGAGATAACTTAGAATTTTAAGAAGCAACTTACTCTTAGGCAACTAAGCCTGATCGTGTTGTTGATGGTCTAATTGTGAGAGACTCTAAAACTGACTTTTTTATATGTCTGTTTTATTTGAAAAGTTATGAGAGGAGGGGAATTAATTAGAATTCTCAGTCCATAACCAAGGATAAGAACGTGAGTTCAGGCTGGGCAGGGAGGTTCACCCCTGTAATCCCAGCACTTTGAGAGGCTGAGGCAGGAGAATCCCCTGAGTCCAGGATTTGCCCAAGGAAGCATATCTTATGTTTCAGATATAGCTGAATTGAGGGTTAGAGCATGGACATATAAAAGAAAATAAAGATATTTGCTAATCTCTATTGAACTCACGTTAAAAAAAAAAAAAAGATAGAGACAGGGTCTTAATATGTTGCCCAGACTGGAGTACAGTAGTGCAATCATTAGCTCACTGTAACCTCGAAATCCTGGGCTCAAGCAATCCTGCTTCTGAAGTAGCTGAGACTACTTGTGCATGCCAATCCAGATGATTTTTAAATATTTTAAATATTTTGTAGAGATAGGTTCTCATTATGTTGCCTGGGCTGATCTCAAACTCTTGGCCTCTTCAACCCAAACTCTTTATTTCAATACTCACTGAAGAATATTATTCTTGCTTAGCCATACCCACTTCCCTTGGAGAAGAAAGGGCATATATTTTCATTATAGGTGAAGGTGGATGCTACCGAGAAGGCCTTTATATATCACATCAAGGCCCATTTTTACTAGTTATACCTCTTTTTCTGAGCACGTGAAATATTTTCCTGAGTCTTTTAATTTTTTAAAAAATTGAGACAGAGTCTCACTCTATCACCCAGGCTGGAGTACAGTGGTGTGATCTTGACTCACTGCAACATCTGCTGCCAGGGTTCAAGTGATTCTCGTGTCTCAGCCTCCCAAGTAGCTGGGACTACAGGTGCGCACCACCATGCCCAGCTAATTTTTTAAATATTTTTTAGAGGAGACGGGGCTTTGCCGTGTTGGCCAGGCTGGTATGGAACTCCTGACCTCAAGTGATCTGCCCACCTCAGCCTCCCAAAGTGCTGGAATTATAGGTGTGAGCCACTGCACCCGGCCTTGTAATTTTTTAAATGTGTTGCTTTTTTTTGAGATGAGGTCTTGCTCTGCTGCCCAGGCTGGAGTGCAGTAACACCATCTCAGCTCTGCAACCTCTGCCTCCTGGGCTCAAGCCATCCTCCTGCCTCAGTCTCCTGAGTAGCTGGGACTACAGGGTGTGCCACTGCACCTGACCTAATGTGTTACTTTTAACCCCAGTTATTTGTTAAGAAACTCCCACCCTGAGATTCCTTCTCTTACTGAGGTGAAGTCATTTTTATTTATTTAATTATTTCTTTATGAAAAGGAAAGAGTAAAATTCCCCTTCCTCACTCCTAAACAAACTTCATTAAACTCATATTTGGGCAAAAACTTTAAGTAGAAATTTTCAAACTCAAAGAAAACTTTGGTCCTTTATGTTGCAAAAATCAAGAACATTACCTGTGTTAAATTCAACAGACATTGATACTGATTATGCAAATGGCAGATTATTCATTCTTTTTAAAATGTGTATGGTAGCTCCCCCTTACTTGCATTTGACTAATGCTAATACAAAATTAGATGCCATTTCCTGACTTAGTCACCACTTTACATTGAGAAAATATGGGTCAAATAGGTGGAAGAAGAAAGCCAATATTTCCTTGGTAACCATTATATCAAAATTGAAGATAATTACTTAATCAAAAGTACAGATTTTCCATGCAATAGCTCTGTTTATCTCAAAGTATTAGCACATTGGACTACCTGACCATTTTTCCTGAAAAACTAAAGTGCAAATAATTTTAGTAAATTAAGTCATATTTTTCCACTGACATGTTCTAATTTAAAGATAGAATTTTACTTTTAATTGATCCTTAACTAAGAGTGGCACTTAACCATTCTCTTACTATTGATGCTTATGTGTATCAAGCAATAGATTAAAGCCAGTGCCACTGCTACTTTGTTTTACTGTTATTGTATTTAACGAGAAGCCACATTGTATGTAAAGGAGTTAAAGCCCTACTTCCAAAACACTACTTCCTCCTTCCCTAAATTCATGAGGTGGCCACCTCTTTTTTTTGGAGACAGTCTTGCTCTGTTGCCCAGGCTGATGTACAGCGGTGCCATCTCAGCTCACTGCAACCTTCGCCTCCTGAATTCAAGCTATTCTCATGCCTCAGCCTCCTGAGCAGCTGGGATTACAGGCACCCACCACCACACCTGGCTAACTTTTGTATTTTTAGTAGAAACAGGGTTTCACCATGTTGTCCAGGCTGGTCTCGAATTCCTGACCTCAGGTGATCCACCTGCCTCGGCCTCCCAAAGTGCTGGGATTATAGGCGTGAGCCACCATGCCCGGCCCCACCTCAATTTTTTAATGTTTGAAACTTCACACTTCGTTAGCATTCACTAAGGCATACTGAGGAAGCACCAACTTGAATTAGTGAATATTTTGAATGCTATAATATAAAACTACATGATTATATCTCTTCATGGTACAATATGCAATTCTTAGCAGTCTATAGTGAAGAATTTCCAAGAAGAAGGCTACTACTTCTAGGCACCTTGGTAAACTCATAAGATGAATAAGGTTACTGGGTAATTCATCTAACACATTTTTACAATTAGAATCATCATCCGTCTTGTATACTGTATCTACTTTGGTGCCAAATGCCTGCATTTGTTTAGGGCTTTACTACGTATAAAGCAAATTTCACATAATGCTATTTGATTCAGACACAACACTAATCATTTTGGCTACCACTGTTTGTATGACTACTAGGAGTGCCTTAATGATATGACTCTTCTTTTAGCTTCTGACAAATGAGTGTTGCTAAGTTATCTGAATATGTTCAGTTCCTGTTCACTGAGCAGTTACTATATGCTTGGCATCAAGCTAGAAAATTTTTGTCCTTTTGGGTTAACAATTCACTCTAAATTATCATTCATTTTGCCTGGTGACACTTTATCTTATGCTTTATTCAGCACCTGTCTAAATGTACTCATGTATTCAAAAGATACTTAACACTTATAATAGGTTACAGGCACAAATTCAAAATGACTAGGGTCTTCGGGTGAAAGTCATTTGCCATGTGGAACAACACTAGTCAAGAAATTAGTTAATCAATCAGTGTGTTGCTCTAGCTAATATATCTTGTTCGGGGTTTCTCCACTTTGGCACTATTGACTTTTTTTTTTTTTTTTTTTTTTTTTTTTGAGATGTCGTCTTGCTCTGTCACCAGGCTGGAGAGCAGTGATGTGATCTCAGATCACTGCAACCTCTGCCTCCCGAGTTCAAGCGATTCACCATGCCCGGCTAATTTTTTGTATTTTAGTAGAGACAGGTTTCACCGTGTTGGCCAGGATGGTCTCGATCTCCTGACCTTCTGATCTGCCAGCCTCGGCCTCTCAATATGCTGGGATTACAGGCTTGAGCCACCATGCCCTGCCAAATTTTTAAATTGTTGTTGTTGTTGTTATATAGATTAGAGGTTTCTACGTTGCCCAGGCTGGCCTCGAATGCATAGCCTCACCTCCTTATGCACCAGGACAACAGGCCTGAGCCACCGCGGCTCCCTGGCACTGACATTTTAGACCAGATCATTCTTTGTTCTGGGGGACTGTCCTGGGCATTATAGGATGTTCAACAGCAGCACTTGCCTCTTTCCATTAGATGCCAGTAGTACCTCCACTTCCAGTTTTGATCATCACAAATGTCTCCAGACATTGTCAAATGTCCCCATGGTGGAGTGGAGGGGAGAGAGTGTCCCTGGTTAAAATCACTGGGCTAGTGTGGAGATTATGATTTCTTTACTAGATTTTAAAGACCTTGAGGGCAGAGACCCAGTCTGATTCATCGCTCTACCACCTCTTCCCCACCAACTAAATTTAGTTTCTGGCGCAGAAATGTTTCTTGATGAATGTTCTGAAAAGAATAAAATGTCTCCTGGAGTCCTCCACTGTCATCAGCCCTGTACAAGGCACCTTGGTAAACCCATAGGATGAACAAGGTAACTGGGGTAATTCATCTAACAAATTTGAATACAAATTTACAATTTGAATAATCATCTGTGTCGTATACCGTCCCCATGTTGGTGTCAAATGCTTACATTTGTAGAGGGCTTTACCATGTATGAAGCACATTTCACATAATGTTATTTGATTCAGATATCTAATCACTTTGGCTACCACTGTTTATAATTTAAACTCCCAAGTCCAAGCACTGTATTTTTAGGCAGGAGTGGGAGGTATTTTGATTTCAGTGGCATTGCCTTCATTTATTAAAAGGAACTCTTGGGATTGGTTTAATAATAATTGAATTTAAATTTCAGATTCTTTTTTGTCATGTTAGAAGTAGAACATCTAAAAGGCCCTTCATGATCTAAGTAATTCTGGTTTACTTAGATTCCTGGAAATTGCCAGAGGATTTTAAGGGAGGAGGGAAAAAAAGAGTGAGGAAATTTTCCCTGTGGGCAATTGGGGAAAACAAAAATATTTTTGTGCTGCGGTGACTTCTCAGGAAAGGAGGGTTGGCCAGCAGCGGCTGCATCTGCACAAGGGGAATTTCCACATTTGGGAAAACATGGTCATAATTAATGACTTAGGAAAGCCAAGAAAACGGACCATGTTGGAAAAATATGATCTTCAATGGCCAAGTCATTGTCAACTGATTGGGCCAGAAAATTGGATTATTTTAGAAAGAGATTTTTATTTGTGAATATTTGTCTGTAGGTCCTTCCTTCTGTGAATCTAATAAGCGTCCTGCTCCTGCCTGGAGAGTCGGCTTCTCATAGCCTTTCCCACTCTCTCTGTCTCTCCCTGTCCTAAGGGAAGACTTGCTTTAGACTTCTAGCCTGAACACTGGCCTGCAGTCTTTTGCTTTGAACATGACGCTTGGGTCTAGCCACCAGAGATTGCTGGATCCTAACATAGCCCTCATTTATTGATGACTCCATGTCCTGGGCCCTGGGCGAAGAACACTGAAAAACTATCTTGATTTAGACATGAGAAAACTGAGTCTTGGGGAATTTAAGTCACTTACCTAGGACCAATACAGCTTTAACTACCAAGCTATACTTCTTGCATCTCCTCATCCTGTATATAAAGTCTACTTCCTAAACTGGAATGTTCTCACTCTGTATACAATCTCTTCCCCAGACCGCCTTGTTTAAACTAGATCTGGCCTGGGTTGATGTTCATCCAAGTACTTCCTGGTTACCTATTCTCAGGAGGATAAGTCTGGGTTAGCAGGCTCAGCACCATCGAATCTTGGTCTACTTGGGGAATGATTATGCAGTCAGAACATTCTTGCCCAGCTTTGGGGTTTTCTTTTATTTTAGTGATCAATTTTATTAAAATAGGTATGATCATCTTTTGCTTCTTCTTTTCATAATTTTCTCAAGATCAGGGATCAGGAATAGCTTGCCAAATTTCAACAGGTATTCCCAAGTTGAAGGTCAATTTTTTTTAGAAAGGGAAATATCTCTAAGAAAAAAAATCCTTATATTTGACATGTAGATGTAGTATCCAATAGAACATTAACAAAATGCAGTACTTTGTTTTGTGAATTGAAAAAGCTGCAAGTTAGGCCGGGTGCGGTGGCTCACGCCTGTAATCCCAGCACATTGGGAGGCTGAGGCGGGCAGATCACGAGGTCAGGAGTTCAAGACCAGCCTGGCCAACATGGTGGAACCCCGTCTCTATTAAAAATACAAACATTAGGCCGGGCGCGGTGGCTCATGCCTGTAATCCCAGCACTTTGGGAAGCCGAGGCGGGCCGATCACAAGGTCAGGAGATCGAGACCATCCTGGCTACAAAAAATTAGCCAGGCGTGGTGGCAGGTGCCTATAGTCCCAGCTACTCAGGAGGCTGAGGCAGGAGAATGGCGTGAACTCAGGAGGCGGAGCTGGCAGTGAGCCGAGATCATGCCACTGCACTCTAGCCTAGGCGACAGAGCAAGACTCCGTATCAAAAAAAAAAAAAAAAAAAAAAATTAGCTGGGTGTGGTGGTGGGCACCTGTAACCCTAGTTACTTGGGAGGCTGAGGCAGGAGAATTGCTTGAACCCAGGAGGCAAAGGTTGCAGTGAGCCAAGATTGTGCCACTGCACTCCAGCCTGGGCAACAGAACAAGACTCCGTCTCAAAAAAAAAAAAAGAAAAAGAAAAAGCTGCAAGTTAAATCATGTCCCTCTGCAGCAACAATTCCAAGCTCTAGACCTTTATGATGAGGCTTCTAAAGTTAGCCCTGCCCTGTGACTGCAATGAATCAGAGAAAACAAACCTAACTAGGATTTAACAGTCTAATTGCCCTGGATTGAACCTCAATGGTATTATAATTAATTTAAAAATCACAACATTGGGAAATAATGTAATACATCTCTTTTCTGTTGAAATTAAAACATATTAATTAAATCTTATTAATATTTGTTTTCCGAGTGCTTCTTGGGCATAGTCAGACATTATTACCTTTATTTGGTGATATGAAAACTGAAGGGGTGTATTAGTTTTCTACTGTTGAGTAACAAATTATCACACATTCAGGGAGGTGGAACAACATTTCACTTATTCCATAGGTTTTGCAGTTCTATAGGTCAGAAGTCCTGGTGGGCTTGGCTGGTTTCTCTGCTTAGGGTCCCAATAAGTCAGAAATCAAGGTATTCATCAGGCTAGACTCTTACGTGGGGGCTCGGGGGAAGACTCTGCTTCCAAGCCCCTTCAGATCGCTGGAGGAACCGAGTTCCTTGTGGCTGTAACACTGAGGCCTTTTTATCTTTCCTGCTGTCAACCAGGAGCCACTGGCTGCTCCTAGAGGCCTCGCATGTTCTCCTTCTCATGCACTTTCCGCCATCTTCACCTTCAAAGCCAGCAATCACCCTTAAATCTTTCTCACCTCTGGAATCTCTGTGACTTTCCTCTTCTGCTTCCAGCTGAGAAAAACTTTTTTTTTTTTTTTTCTGAAACAGAGTCTTGCTCTGTCACCCAGGCTGGAGTGCAATGGCATGATCTCTGCTCACTGCAACCTCTGCCTCCTGGGTTCAAGTGATTCTCCTGTCTCAGCCTCCTGAGTAGCTGGGACTACAGGTGGGTGTCACTATGCCCAGCTAATTTTTGTATTTTTAGTAGAGACGGGGTTTCGCCATGTTGACCAGGCTGGTCTCGAACTCCTGACCTCAGGTGATCCACCGCCTCAGCCTTCCAAAGTGCTGGGATTACAGGCCTGAACCACCACTCAAAAAATTATTTTTTTAAAGGACTCACTGGTTTGGGCCAAGCCCTCTGGGATAATCCCCATATTTTAAAGTAAACTAACTTGGAACTTAAATTACATCTGCAAAATCCTATTGCAGCTGTACCTAGATTATTGTTTCACAAAATAACCAGGGGATGGGAATCTTGGGCAGCAATCTTAAGGACTCTGCTTACCATAAGGAAATAGTTACTCAGTTAACCTGAGTTACAATCTAGAAACAGACGAGCAGCAGTATTAAACCAAAGAATTTAATTTTGTATTTCCTTCCCTTTTTTGTGTTTTTTAAACATATATGTTTATTTGTTAATATACCTGTATGTATGTGTATTATTATTATTATATTATTATTATTATTTTAGAGATAGGCTCTCACTCTGTTGCCTGGCCTGGAGTGCGGTGTCAAAATCATAGCTCACTGCAACCTCAAACTCCTGGGTTCAAGCAATCTTCTTGCTTCAGCTTCCAGGGTAGTTAGGACTACAGGCGTGCGCCACCGTGGCCGGCTAATTTTGTTTATTTTTTGTAGAAATGGGGTCTTGCTATGTTTTCCCGGCTGGTCTCAAACTCCTGGCCTCAAGCAATCTTCCCACCTTGGCCTCCCAAAGTGCTGGGATTATGGGCATGAGCCCCCACGCCCGGCCTTACTATAGTATATTTTGGGAGGCACTCACCCCCATATTTTATTTTTATTAATGCATGATTTAAAATGTTGCCAAGGCTGATTTGGGACATGTGTTTTTAAGGGTCTATGGACATCTGAGTGGTACTGTCGAGGCTTGGACTAGGTGTGGGTGTGTATGGTGGAGGAGATGGTGATGGCAGGTGAAGAAGGGACAGAGGCTAAGGTTTTGGTGAATACAGAAGAGGCATTTACTCCCATTTTTAATGTATTCACTGAAGATATTTGAAGATGGGAATCCTTTTGTTTTCTATAGGCAAGTCTAGAAGTTCAAAACCCAAGGGATTCTATGTGTGCTATTTATTTTTATTTATTTATTTATTTATTTATTTATGAGACAGAGTCTCACTCACTCTGTCACCCAGGCTGGAGTGCAGTGGTGTGATTTGCAGCCTCCACCTCCCCGGTTGAAGTGATTCTTGTGCCTCAGCCTTCCAAGTAGCTGGGATTACAGGTGTGCATCACCAGGCCCTGCTAATTTTTGTGTTTTTCATAGAGACAGGGTTTCGTCATGTTGGCCAGGCTGGTCTTGAACTCCTGGCCTCAAGTGATCCGCCCACCTCGGCCTCCCAAAGTGTTGGGATTACAGGCATGAGCCACCGAGCTGGACTATGTGTGTTATTTATGGGCAGTATTTGAGGATGTTGCCAAACAGGCATTTTGGAGCATGTGGATCAGCATCACTAGCATGCCGTGCCTTTACTACAGATTCAAACTTCCCAAGTTTTTGCTGCACGGTTTCAATGTACCATGGCCTACCAGACGTACTAACGGCTAGAACACAGGCTGAGTCCATGGGCCCAGCTAACCACTGATCCAGAAGCCTGGGCCCACAGAGGGTCACCATGGGATTGCAAAGGTCTGGAAAAGGCTGAGAGGATCATAGAAAGGAAGAGGATCTATTAATTTTTCTGATCTTGTAATTTTACCTGGAGAACAGCCTGATGAAAAATCTAAAATTCTGGTCAAGGGAGTAGAGATGGTTTTAGCCTTTGGAAAGAACATGTATAGAAATATGAAAAACCTAAGAAAAAGGCAAAATGTTTCAGAGGCTAAATATTTCTCACTTCTTCCCAGAATATTTAGGTTTCCCCCTTCTTAAAATCCTGGCCAAAAATGGAGGGAGGGGGGAGATTTCCCAGATGTTTCTTTTCAGTTGTCCCAGACCTTCGGAAAAGAGTGAGAAAATGCTACCATATTATTGGGCAAAGAGAAATAAGTCAGTGGAGAGGGCATTTGATAACTGCACTGAAAGAGTGATACAATTAGGGTATAAGTGGCATGTTTACCTTTGGAAAGGAGGACACAGGAGGAAAGAGGTAGGGTGGAAGATGTTAATGTTGCTTATTCACTGTGATGTCTTAAAGCACAACACATTGTATGTTCTTTCACTGGCAAAGAATTTTGCTCTATAAAGAATAACTCTGCTAGGCATGGTGGCTCACACCTGTAATCCCAATATTTTGGGAGGCTGAGGCTAGCAGATCGTTTGAGCCCAGGAGTTTGAGAGCAGCCTGGGCAACACAGCAAAACCCTGTCTCAACAAAAAAACATAAACAATAGCTGGGTGTGGTGGTGCGTGCCTGTGGTCACAGCTACCTGGGAGGCCGAGGCAGGAGGACTGTCTGAGCCTGGGAGGTTGGTTGAGGCTGCAGTGAGCTGAGATGGCACCACTGCACCCCAGCCTAGGTGACAGAGTGAGACCCTGTCTTGAAAAATAATAATAACTAAAGGATGCTGGTAATATGTTACAGATATTAGTTTTATTCTTAATACTTCTACTTAAAAATCTTTCCCTTCATTTATTCAATCATTCAGAAATCTTTGAGGAGAACCTGCCATGTGCCTTCATCTGGATGCTAGGAATACGACAGCAAACACAACAGATGAGGTCCCAGCTCTCATGGAGCTTATATTCTAGTGTAGGGGAGTTGGAAAATGAGGAAACACTTACTTTTCATTACGTGATACATAAAGAGGTAAATATGATGTGTTAGACTGTGAAAGGTTAGACAGTGATAGCAATGCAGAGCAATATAATAGAGTGAAGTGATAGATGACAAGCTGGCTATTTTAGACTGGGTGGCTGTGGAAGACCTGTCTGAAGTGATGACATTTGAACAGTGATCTCAATGACAGGGAGGAGCTGGTCATGAAAAGATCAGAATGAAGAGCACTCTACATGGAGAGAACAGATGGTTCCGACATCCTCAAGATGGCAAGAAATTTGAGTTTGAGAAAGAGAGAGAGGGCCTAGGTGGCTGGAACTCAGTGGCAAATGCAAAAGCAGTACAAGATGAAGTTGGACAAGTGGACAGGACCTAGATCATTTAGGCATGGCTGGCCATGGTAAGGAATTTGGATTTTTAAGTGAGATGGGAAGCTCTCAGAAGGTTTTAAGCAAGGAAGTAATTTTCTGTTTGGGCAATGAATTGTAGAGAGCAAGGGTGGAAGTCCAGAGATGTTTAGGAAGCAATTACAGGAATTCAGGCCAACAATGGCGGCTTGGTCTAGGATACTAGCAGTGAAGATGAGGAGCGTTGGGTGTATGGGGTGTGTGTGGAAGGCAGAGTCAATGGGACTTTCCGATGGTTTGTATGTAAGATATAAGAAAAAGGAACCAAAGATATGTCCTCTGTTATCAGCTCGGGCACTGGGTGGATGGTGATGCCATTTAGTGAGACAGGTGGGCTGGGAACGAGAAGTGTGGAAGACTCTGATAAATCCCTCCCAAATAGCTGTTCCTTTCTTCCTCCTTGCTAACACAGCCCTGACTTTGTTTAGGATGACAGTATGTCCAGCTTCAAGTGATGAATTATGATTGCTGTCATTCAGTCATAATAATCCCATTCCCTTTTGCTAGATACTCAATTCCCTCATCTCCTTTGCAGCTAGGGGTGACTCATTTCTGGCTAATAAGCCCTAAGTGAAAGCCTCTGGGGATAGATGTGGCTGTCCGGAATACCATCGCAATAGTTGGACCTATGGCAGCCATCTTCTGACTGTAAGACAAAAGACATGAGGATTAAAGACCAATACATGAAGTATGATAAAGTAGAAAAAAAAATTTACCTGATTCCTGGGTAGTATAGATGAGCAGCTAGCTGGGTCAACACCAGAAATCATCTATTGCCAAACATCTTGTTTATGAAAAAAGTAAAACTATTTGTTTAAATCTTGTTATTTGATATAAGAAGGTTAAGGGAAAGAATCAGGAGTACTCTTCTAACCATGTTGGTTTGAGATGCCTATTAGATATTCATGTGGAAGTGACTGCCTAATTTCTTCCTTTCTCCAATGGAATAAAATTTTCTGACCTTTTAAATCTTAGCATAGGATTATAGCACTAGAAAACATGAAGCACTGGCTGGGCATGGTGGCTCACGCCTATAATCCCAGCACTTTGGGAGGCCAAGGAGGGTGGATTGCCTGAGCTCAGGAGTTTGAGACCAGCCTGGGCAACACGGAGAAACCCTGTCTCTACTAAAAAATACACAAAATTAACAGGCGTGGCAGCGTGCGCCTGTAGTCCCAGCTACTTGGGAGGCTGAGGCAGGAGAATGGCTGGAACCTGAGAGGTGGAAGTTGCAGTGAATTGAGATTGTACCATTGCACTCCAGCCTGGGCGACAGAGTGAGACTGTGTCTCCAAAAAAAAAAACATAGAAAAAATTAGCCAGGCATGGTGGTGCACACCTGTAGTCCTAGCTGCTTGGGAGGCTGAGGTGGGAGGATCACCTGAGCCTGAGAGGTCAAGGCTGCTGTGAGCTGTGTTTGTGCCACTGCACTCCAGCCTGGGAGATAGACTGAGACCCTGTCTCAGAAAAAGAAAGAGAGAAAGAGAGAGAGAGAAAGGGGAAGGGAGGGAGGGAGAGGGGAGGGGGAAGGAGAGGTGGGGAGGGAGGAGGGGAGGGGGGAGGGGAGGAAAGAGAGGGGACGGTAGAGAGGAGAGGGGAAGGGGAGGGGAGGGGGAAGGAAAGGGGAAGGGAGGAGGAGGGAAGTGGGGAGGGGAGCATTAAGCATAAAAGTGAATGAAGTTGAAGTGGCCAGGAGGGAAACCAAATTAGAAGCTGACCATCAACATATAAGACTGACCTCCCTATTATTGATAGGTTAGCAGGGTTGAAGTTGTTAAAATAGGAAATACAGTATACTGGGGTGGTGGGGAAATCTCAGTCTGAGGAACAGGCAGGTTCCCACGTTACCAAGTATCTTCCATCACCATGGTGGGGCAACACTGTCCTGGACTAGAGTATACATTTCTATGAAGATACCTTCTTACCTATATGACACAGTGTTCATGTACTGCTGTATTTCCTCTCCTGATATATAACAAATAATCTAGTGAAAATTTCCCACTAACTTACCCAGGGAACTATAAGTAGGCCAAATGAAGCTTTTAGCACACTTTCTGGTTGCTGATAAAAATCAGCAACTGTAAACCCAATTGCTCCTATTTCCATTAGAGCTGCTTTCCAGAACTAGGTCTCCAGTTATGTACATTAAAAGTTTGCCAACCCACTTATTTTCTTCCTAAATACTTTATTATATGCAGGATGGCTTGGGCTTCATCTACAGCAAACAAATATATGTATATATTTGCCAGTGGGCCATCAGAAACATCTATTGATTGTCTATGTGTATAAGTAACTGAGTCTGCAAAATTGCCTTCAAAGGCTAAGTCTCTTGTATTCTGCCCTTACTGAGAGTCTGTACTCTCCTAAGGTTAATTGGCTTATCATATTCTGCTTTTGTGCTCCCTAGTTTACCATGATGCTTGGAGTTTTTGCCCCTACGCTTTTCACTTTGTCTTCCTGTAATTTATTACAACCAACCCTTGTTTTTTTTTTTTAACAGTTTTGGAGCTGCATTAATTTTTTAGTCCCCAGAGGAACACTATGTTCCCAAACATTATGTTCTGCACTCTCATGCTCATATCACTTTGTGTAGTGCCAGACACCTCCTGGGATCTCAAGAAATGTTGTTTCTTTTTAAAAGATGGGTGATTACTCTAGGAGGCTCATAAAAGATCTTTCTCAGTTGAGTTACTTTCACTGTTTATGTATCCCAAGTGGCTTAGGTCAAAATATTGGTTAATAGAAAGACTCCAAGTCTTTGGAGAAGCTTTGCTAGTGTCTCCTCATCTCTGTAAAAGCAAAGATGAGTATTGAATGGTCTTACAGGAGTGTTGGGGAGAAATGATGAAAAGCATTAGAAATGAGAAGGCCTTTGTTGAAAATATGAAATGCCAGAGTGAAGACAGTATCATTATTCCCAAGCAGGCCTCAGTGTAAGCGGAGCTCTCTCCACCAATTGAAGCTGTTCATCACTACAAAGAATGGCTGTCCTGCAGGATCCTTTCTGCTGCTGGCTCCTACTGCAGAGAATAGAAACTTCTTTCTATACTGTATCCAAAATGTTTCCTCTTCTCTCAACTTCTCAGCTCTATCCAGGACACTTCACTGCTTTCCTCCAAGGCAAACCTTCCTCTAAATTCCTTCCTTGAAGGCTGTTTTGAGGCAGAGGGATAGCACCATGGACAGAGGCTTAGCCAACCAATCACTCACACAGCAGGAAAGTCAATTCTCTTCCTACCAGGAATCCCTGGGAGAGGGTGTTTACATGAATAGACTCTTCTTTAACTATAGGTCACTTTTCCCTTCTCTAACTTCCTTTGGAGTGATGGTGTGTCTTCTAGAAACACTGACTCCTTCCAGCAACTCTCCGCTCCTTAGACATATAAGAAATACTCATTCTTGCAAATGCAGTTCTTAAAATATTTCAAAACATCTTCATTATAAAATATTTCAGGCAAACAGAAAACTATGAAAAATAGTTTAACAAACATCTATGTGTAAAACAGCTACCTTAGCTGGGCGCGGTGGCTCACGCCTGTAATCCCAGCACTTTGGGAGGCCGAGGAGGGTGGATCACCTGAGGTTGGGAGTTCGAGACCAGCCTGACCAACATGGAGAAACCCCATCTCTACTAAAAATACAAAATTAGCCGGGCATGATGGTGCATGCCTGTAATCCCAGCTACTCCTGAGGCTGAGGCAGGAGAATTGCTGGAACCCGGGAGGCGGAGGTTGCGGTGAGCCGAGATCGCACCATTGTACTCCAGCCTGGGCAACAAGAGCAAAACTCTGTCTCAAAAAAAAAAAAAAAACAAAAAAACAAAAAAACACCTACCTTAACAGATCTTAATTTTGACTTACTTGATTTAGGGTTTGTTTGTGAAAAGTCTTACAATACATTTGAGGCCCCTTACCTACCGCCAATCACATTCATTTCTCTATTTTTCTCCTTCCCTCTTTTCACAAAAGTAACCATTATCTGGAAGTTGCAATACGTGATTCCCATGCAACTTTTATACTTTTATATTATACATATATATACATAAACAATACAGAGTATTGTTTTGTGTTTGTAAAGTATAAAGGAAAACTATATTATGCTGTATATAATATTCTGCCATGTATTTTATTCATTATTATTTTTTAGATGTATTTATATTGCAGCCCAAAGAACTAAGCCATTACTTGTAATTGTTGTACATTATTCTCTTGCTTGAATATATACAGGTTACTTATCCTTCCTCTTGCCTTAAGGATGTGAAGGTTGTTTTTAGTTTGTTGTCAGTGATGTTTGCTATAACAAACAATGCTGCAATTAACATTTAAATACCAGTCTTCTGGTGCACACCATGTGAGGTTTTTCTAGGCCAGAGTCTGTCAACCTTGTATTGTTGACATTTTGGACTAGATAATTCTTTGCTGTGGGAAGGATGTTGAGCAGCATTCCTCACCTCTAACAGCCAAGAATATCTTCAAATATTACCAAATATTCCCTTGGGGGGCAAAATCACCCTTGGTTGAAAACGATGAGTCTAGACAATTTACCTAAGGGAGGAACTACAGGTCTTAGGATTCATATTAATATACAGTACCATTTTGCCTTCCAAAAGTTCTGTTTCTCCACATTTTGCTAATTTTTGGCATTTTCAGAATTTAAAAATGTTGCCAATTTATGGGTATGAAATAGTTGATTATTTTTCTTATTGCTTCACATGAGTTCTTTATAATTTTTGAATACTAACACTTGGATGGTTTTATGCCTAGCAAAATATCTCCTCTCAGTCTGAGCTTTCTTTTTCTTGATGATCTCTTTTTTAAAGTGGTAAAATGTATCCATATTTTCCTTTATGTTTTATACTTTTATGTTTTATTTAATAAGTTCTTCCCTACCCCAAAGGTGTAAACATAATCTCTTAAATTTTTTTCTAGAAGTATAAAGTTTTACTGTTCATATTTAGGTCTTTAAACCAACTTAAACTTACTGTGACGTGAAACAGGAAATATGTATATAATTATTTCCACCCGCCTCAGCCTCCCAAAGTGCTAGGATTACAGGCATGAGCCACTGAGCCCAGCCCTCGTTCTCCCTTCTAGCCTCAATTATTTTCAAGTATTCATGGGTCCTCTGCCATAGTGTATAGCCTAAGCCCGTCATAGTAATCCCATTCCTTTGGGATTGGTTTCGGCACGGGCTTGTGTTGCATGTTTGGCAATGAGACCTAAGTGGAATTGTGCTAGAGTGGGGTTGGGATGGGGTGGGTAAGTTTTCCTCACACTGAAAAAGGTACATGAGAAAAAGACTTGCCCTTCCTATGTTTGTACAAAATTGGAGAAAAATGTGATGGCTGATACTGTAGCAGCCATCTTGTCACTCTGAGGGGACAAGCTGGAAACCAGCACACAGAGATTAGCTAAGCAGAAAGATGAAAAGGTCCCAGGTCCCCATGATGCTGCTGTGCTGTTGAAGTAACCAATATTGGGGCTACCTATCACTGGACAGCCTGTAATCTGAAATAATAAACCTCTTATTGCTTAAGCCGCTCTAAGTTGTATATTGTTACTTTCCACCAAATGCATGTAATTTTTGACCCTTTAGTTTTCTACGTGGACTTTGTAATCACTGTACCATGTTCCATAATCAGGTTGGGATTTTTCAAATTAGGTTTGCATTGAAATTAAATATTAACTTTGGGAGAACTGACATCTTTATGATAACGAATGTTTTAATTCATGAATATGGTATATGTTTCCCTTTATTCAAATCTTGTGCAATGTTTTCCATAAGAATATTTTATATACAAAAGTACATGTTATATTTATTCCTAGACACTATATTGTTTATTGCTATTAAGTATGTTATCTTTTGTTTGCTAGTAAATGTTGTATGTGATAAATACTGAGATGTAGGGTTACAGTGGAATTTTGTATGTTGATCTTATACCAATCAGCATACAAGACAGAGTTTCTCTTTGTTGCCCCAGCTGGAGTGCAGTGGCTTGATCTCAGCTCACTGCAACCTCCACCTTCTGGGTTCAAGCGATTCTCCCGCCTCAGTCCCCACCAAATAGCTGGGATTACAGGAATGCACCACCACACCAGCTAATTTTTGTATTTTTAGTAGAGATGGGGTTTCACCATGTTGGCCAGGCCGGTCATGACCTCCTAACCATAAGTGATCCACACACCTCAGCCTCCCAAAGTGCTGGGATTACTGGCGTGAGCCACTGTGCCCAGACAATTGTTGTTTTTTTACAGACAGGGTCTCAGGCTATTGCCCAGCCTGGTATGCAATGGCACCATAATAACTCACTGCAGCCTCAAATTTCTGGCTCAAGGGATCCTTCTGTCTCAGCCTCCTGAGTAGCTGGGACTACAGACAAACATCACCACACCCAGCTAATTTTTAGATTATCTGGGGATCTTGCCCAGGCTGGTCTTGAACTCCTGGGCTCAAGCAATCCTCCCACCTCAGCCTTCCAAAGTTCTAGGATTATAAATGTGAGCCACTGAGCCCAGCCTGAATTGTCTTTTTAATTCTGATTTTATTTTCAGATAGTCTGTTTGATATTCTTCATAAACGATTACATTATCCAAACAAGGAGAGTTTGTCTTTTCTTTTTCTCTACTGTGATGATGGAGACACCATGGATTCAGTCATGGAGGCCTGTAGTTGCTTGATCCAATTTCCTGTCTTGTGTCCTTTCTTCCTGCCCTATCATTCCTTCATGTAAAGCCTATTACCACATGCGGTCAGCTTATTTAGCCTAACAAGCCAGTTTGTTTGGGGGGGATAGGGGCTCTCAGTCTAGCCCATAGGTTCAAGCAGTGAACCTGGTTTACCACCCACTCCCCTCACTCCATGCAGGTCACTGTTAGTTCCCTTTAAGGAGTCTAGACGCCCCATTCTAGCATCCCCTGCCTCTTTTCAGACCTGGAACCCAACCGGCCCATGTTTTTAGCCCCATTTATTGCTTTGCATTTCCAGTCAAAAGAAGAGTTTATATTTGGGCTGGGCATAGTGGCTCATGCCTCTAATCCCAGCACTTTGGGAGGCAGAGGCAGGCAGATCACCTGAGGTCAGGAGTTCAAGACTAGCCTGGCCAACATGGTGAAACTCCCTCTCTACTAAAAATACAAAAAATTGTACTGAAAATACAAAAAATACAGGAGTGCATGGTGGCGCACTCCTGTAATCCCAGCTACTTGGGAAGCTGAGGCAGGAGAATCGCTTAAAACCGGGAGGCGGAGGTTGCAGTGAGCCGAGATCACGCCACTGCACTCCAGCCTGGGCAACAGAGTGAGTCTCTGACTCAAAAAAAAAAAAAAAAAAGAAAAGAAAAAAAAGAAAGTTTATTGTATTTGGAGAAAACTATGTCTTTTAATTTTTCTCGTTTATATTTTAATAACCATTGCTTTGTGCTTAGAGCTGAGCGAGTGCCTCAAAAGTTCAACAATGCTACCTTGACCAGAAATCGTAATTTTAATGTCTGTTTTGTAAAGGATTACAGAACTAGCTTCTACTACTGCCGATACTTCATGCAGTAATTATCACCAAACACAATGCTACTCAATTTCTACAATGTCTTTCAGGTCCTTGTGCTTGGTAAACACTATACTTGTGTCTGTGTCTGTCACCTGGGTAATGGGAATGGAGGTAAATACTATTTTCTGCATCCGAAAAAACTGAGGCCTCTTACTAACCAGACAGCCACAGGACTGTGAGTTCCTCCAATGATAGGGCTGTGCCTTTTTCATCCTGTGCCTCCTCACGAAAATAACTCAAACCAAACTCGGGGCCCATACCTGGCTTTATTCGACAAGATGTCCCATGAACTGAGGAGACCCCCTACTGAGTGCCCTCAGGATCTATGCAGTACCATGACTTGAGGAAACGAGAGGATAAAAAGACAGGAATAAGAACCACGATAGTTGATTTTAAGCAAAATAAGTGAGAAGGAATTGTTGATGGCATTTCATCCAGAAAGTGAATTTTGATTGAGATTTAGATATTTTTTATATGAATCCCCTTATATAAACTAGCTTAGTATATAAATATAATCAAAATAGCATTCATTAAAATTGCAAAACTTATTTATTAAAATATGTAAAACAGGCAGCTGCAACAGTAGTGGCTAAGAAGTATAAAAATAAATTATTTTGTTCAACAAATACAAATATGTATTGAGTTCCTACTATGTGCTCACACTGTACAGGAAGTGGGGATACAAAGATAAATAACACAGATCCCTGTGCAACTAAAAATCCAGTTGGGCCAATTGTTGGGCAAATAAATCATCCAAATATGATGGGATAGCTTGGGCACAGTGGCTCATGCCTGTAATCCCAACACTTTGGGAGGCTGAGGCAGGCAGATCACCTGAGGTCAGGAGTTCGAGACCAGCCTGGCCAACATGGTGAAACGCTGTCTCTACTAAAAATACAAAAATTAACCAGGTGTGGTGGTGGGCACCTGTAATCCCGGCTACTCAGGAGGCTGAGGCAGGCAAATTGCTTGAACCCGAGAGGCAGGCGTTGCAGTGAGCCGAGATCATGCCATGGCACTCCAGCCTGGGCGACAAGAGTGAAACTCTGTCTCAAAAAACAAAACAAAACAAAATATGATGGGATAGGCTCCTTAAAAGAGTGTTAGTTTGAAGAAATACTTGTACCCCTGTGTTCATAGCAGCATTATGCACAATAGCCAAGAGGTGGAAGCAACCTAAGTGTCCAATGACAGATGAATGTGTAATCGCTCAACCGGGTTCTTCTTGCCTGCTGCCCAGAGAAGTCAATGCAAAACTAGCAGGTTTTGCAGCAAAGAAAGAGTTTAATAAATGTGGGGCAAGCCAAATGGAAGGACAGGAGATAATTCTCAAATCCGCCACCCCAAGAATGTGAAGGCTAGGGTTTTTCGAGGATAGTTTGGCAGGCAGGGGCTAGGGAATGGGGAATGCTGATTGGTTGGGTTGGGATGAAATCATAGGGGCTTGAAAGTGTTTTCTTGCACTGAGTCAGTTCTCGGGTGCAGATTATGGGTCTGGGTGGTGCCAGTTGGTTCATACGGAATACAAGGTCTGAAAAATATCTCAAATACCATTCTTAGGTTTTATAATAATGATGTTATCCATAGGGGCAATTGGAAAAGTTATAAATCTTGTTACCGTTTGCTACATGACTCCTGAGTAGTAAGTAGTTTTTAAAGGCAAGTTATAAAACAATGACTGATTAGAGTTTAATTATGTGTATATCTTAGCAGAATTCAGACCTCTGTCACAATTCTAAACTTGTGGACTTATGTTGGTTATATGAAAGTGGTTTTGGTCCCTGAGCAAGTAGAGGGGGTTAGTTCAGGAAAGAAGTATCATCATCTTTGTTTTGAAGTTAAACTATGAACGAAATTCCTCCCATAATTAGCTTGGAATGAGCAAGTTAGCCTGTGAGGTTAAAACAAGATGTAGTTAGTTATGCTACATTTCCTTCACTGTCGTAATTTTTGTATAGGTGGTTTCCAGTGGATAAATAAAATGTGGTGTGTGCATACAATGGATTATTATTCAGTCTTAAAAAGGAAGGAAATTCTGACACAGGCTACAACATGGATGAACCTTGGGAACATGATGCTGAGTGAAATAAGCCAGTCACAACAAGACAAATACCTCAAGGTCTCTCTGACCTTCCAACCTTCCCCCCCACCCCCGATCTCTACCAAAGAAATTGAAGTTCCTTTATCTGCCTGAGATCAGTCTTACCAAGGAGAACAAGCATTTTCTTCCCCTCTCCGGAAGACCAAGAATGTAACCACAGATGAACAGACCCTTTCACAAGATAGTGCCTGTCTTTCAGACTCATTTATGAGACTAATTTATGAGTGTGATTACACTCATGTGAAGTATCTAGAATGGTCAATTCTTAGGAACAGAAAGTAGAATGGTGGTTGCCAGAAGCTGGGGGAGGAAGGAGAAATGAGAGTTGTTTAATGGGTACAAAGCTTCAGTTTTGCAAGATGGAAAATTTTGGAGATTGATGGTCCAACAATGTGTACACACTTAACACAAATGCACAGTAGACTTAAAAGTGGTTAAGATGGCAAATTTTATATTTTGGGTA
The DNA here is from genome assembly GCF_029281585.2 of Gorilla gorilla gorilla. Classification (NCBI taxonomy): domain Eukaryota; kingdom Metazoa; phylum Chordata; class Mammalia; order Primates; family Hominidae; genus Gorilla; species Gorilla gorilla. The sequence continues at coordinate 140,300,488 of NC_073230.2, forward strand.
TTTTTTACCACAATTTTAAAATGTTAAAAAAAAAAAGTGTTAGCATCCAGAGGGCAGAGGCATTTCTAACATCTTGCAGAATGCCTGATATCATAGTAGGCACTTGCTAAATATTTTGCCTCCCCTTGGTTTCTGCTCCCCATCCTGTGTCCTACACAACAGGACAAAGGCCAAGTCGTTCTGTGAGCCAATTCAGCAAACAAAGGCACTTCTCTCTCCAAGGCACAGAGAAGAATTTCGAATATTTGTGATTTGAAATTTGTCCTGGTCACACCAACTATTCTTTACTTCTCAGATATGCTTATCTGAGTTCTTTTGGCATTTAACTTGTCTAAAGATAGATACTGTTTCTACTTCCCAAAACAGAATTGTGATGGACTTTGTAAGGAAAAAAAAAAAAGTGGGAGGAAGTCTGTGAAATGAAATCATTATTAGGCCATGGTACAAATGGCTGTCGGGCCCTGGGTTCAGCCCAGCACAGGAGGAAGGGTGAGGTAATTAGCATGGATTTGCAATTCTGCAGCTCGCTTTTGTTCCCTCCCTCCACTGGCTGTGTCTGATTCTAGTCACTGGGTTTATTCTCTTGTGTTTGTTTTTTTCACTTGGCCAAAAATAGAGAGACAAAAAAAGTTTCCTCATACTTACTTCAGCTTTTTACTTTTTTCCTTGTGTGTTTGGTTTCCTCTTACGTGATCCTTCCTTCTTCCTGCCACCTGCTAGTTTCTCTATGGTGGGGCTCAGAAACCAACATCCCACAATATGGCGCACTGACATGCCGCACTGAGGAATCCTCAAGGTCTCTCTGACCTTCCGACCTTCCCCCCTCACCTCCAATCTCTACCAAAGAAACTGAAGTTCCTTTATCCGCCTGAGATCAGTCTTACCAAGGAGAACAATTGTTTTCTTTCCCTCTTTGGAAGACCAAGAATGTAACCACACATGAACAGTCCCTTTCACAAGATAATGCCTGTCTTTCCACTCATTTATTATTCCAATGAAAACTATTTACAAGTTAATTTCTAGTCCCCATCCTATCATTCTCCCTAGTAATCATTTATTGCCCCTCAACAGAATTCTCTTTCTCCCCACTCCCATAACCTGTTTTACAAGGATCAAGCCCCCATTTTTTTCTGTAACCTCAAGATGGTATCAAAGCTTCTGTATCTCATTGGGAAGCTGGATCTTCATTCTGAAGGCCCTTGTATACATGTAACCGTAGTAGGTTCATTGCCCAATGCCCACAGCAAGTCAATATACTGAGACACCTGGTTGGAGCAGAGAAAGAGGTTTCATCATAGGGTCACTGAACAAGGAGATGGGAGAAAAACTCAAACCCATCTCCAGGAGGAATTTGGAGTTAGGGTTGTTAAGGGTTTTGGAGTGGGCCAGTGTGGAGGTCATCAGTTGGTAGAAGAGTGTAGCGTGACATCATGGGACAGGGAGATGAAGCAGCTATTCGCTCATGCTGATCCTCTTCCTCTGTGGGGGTCTTCAAATTGGTTGCTAGAATTAGAGGTCTAAAAAACATCTTAAGCGATCCTTAAACAAAAGCCTTATGATTCATTCTAACGTCAGATATCCCGTCTGGAGGAACAGAGAGGGTACAAATCTTCAGTATCTAGTGACTTTTAGCAACAAGGAAGTGGGCCAAAGTGCAGCCTGATTAACGCTTATATTTAATTAATGATATTATATAACATATTATGTCATATATTCTATGAATGTACTATGAAATACCTGTATTTCTGTCCAGAACCTGGCATGCAATTCTTGTCAACCCCGTGTGGGTAGTTTCATACATATGAAGTAAATTTGTATACCTTTTCTCCCATGTTAATCCATCTGCCTCATATCAGTGATTTTGCAGCAAACCTTTATCTGCTTTTCCTACCTTTCTCAAGAATAGCTTTTCCTTGTGTTCTGTAACCCTGGCTTGGTGCATGGTATGCGTGATGGACAGGTTGAGTTGCAACACTTGGTGACAGTACAGACATGGAGCCTGGAAAGGGCCTGCGGGGTTTGAATTGAGGGATGCCCATTTCTGGTCCAAGCCCTGGGTGGAGCTCCCCATTGTTGGTTCATGGCCCTGGGCATGCACATGGCCAAGAAGCAGAGTAGAGCAGAGGTGCCCTGCCTAGTGCTGGAGGAGAAAGGTGTCCAGGCATCTTCCAACCTCCTCATGCCAGTATGCTGAGAGGCTAAGTGCAGGACAGAGCCAATGGAAGACCTCCTTAGACTGAGTGAATCATGGAACCAACTGAGGTTTCCATTCTGGAGATTTGATCATGCCACTTTTTTTTTCTTTTTTTTTTTTTTAAGACCGAAGTCTGGCTCCATGACCCACACTGGAGGGCAGTGGCATGATTTAGGCTCACTGCAACCTCTGCCTTCTGGTTTGGATGATTCTCCTGCCTCAGCCTCCTGAGTAGCTGGGATTACAGGTGTGTGCCACCACACCCGGCTAATTTTTTTTTTTTTTTTTGTATTTTTAGTAGAGGTGGGGTTTCACCATGTTGACCAGGCTGGTCTCGAGCTCCTGACCTTAGGTGATCCACCCACCTTAGCCTCCCGAAGTGCTGGGATTACAGGTATGAGTCAACATGCCCAGCCTCTTGCCATTTTTTAAGTGTAACACTTAAATAGTTCTTGCTATGTGACAGACACTGTTCAGACACTGTTCTAAGTGCTTTTATTTTATTTATTTATTTATTTTGAGATGGAATGTTGCTCTGTCGCCCAGGCTGGATTGTGGTGGTGTGATCTCGGCTCACTGCAACCTCCGCCTCCTGGGTTCAAGCAATTTTCCTACCTTAGCCTCTTGAGTAGCTGGGACTACAGGCATGCACCACCATGCCCGGCTAATTTCTGTATTTTTTTAGTAGAGATGGGGTTTCACTATGTTGGCTAGGGTGATCTAGTGATCACTTTAAGTGATCTGCCCACCTCGGCCTCCCAAAGTGCTGGGATTACAGGCCACTGTGCCTGGCCTCTAAGTATTTTTAAATATTAACTCATTTAATCCTTACAACAACCCTGTGAGCTAAGAACTACTATTGTCTGAATTTTATGGATGAGGAAAAGGAAACTGAAGCCCAGAGAGGTTAAGGACTTGCTCAGAGTTACCCAGCTGTTACTTCTCTGGTTTATAGATGGCACCTTCCTGCTGTGTCCCCACGTGGTGGAAGAAGGGAAGACATCTCTCTGGTATTAGCATCTTTAATACCCGAAGTCGTGCTTTTCACTACTCCACCATGCTGCCACTCTGGTTTATGTAGAGTCTCCCAGGATCTCCTTTGGAGATTTCATGGCTGCTTTTACAAAGCATCTCCCCTAAGGTATAACACTCCCTGTTGGGTCTGGGCCGTGTGTGTATTCCTCCGAAACTTCTGTGTGCCTCCTGGTGTATCCACTGGCAGTCACGTGTTCACAGGCTTAATTCTGCAGAAGACATCAGAATCTGCCTTTCTTTCTCTCCAGGGATAAGGGCACAAGGAAGCCATTTCTACCCATATAAACATTTAAAAATACAATTTCAGGCCGGGTACAGTGGCTCACGCCTGTAATCTCAACATTTTGGGAGGCCAAGGCAGGTGAATCACCTGAGGTCAGGAGTTCAAGACCAGTCTGGCCAACATGGTAAAATCCTCTTTGCTAAAAATACAAAAAAAAAAAAAAAAGAAAGAAAATAAAAACTAGCCATGCATGGTGGTGCACACCTGTAATCCTAGTTACTTGGGAGGCTGAGGCATGAGAATGGTTTGAACCCTGGAGGTGGAGACTGCAGAGATCACGCCACTGCACTCCACTTTTGGTGACAGAGCAAGACTCTGTCTCAGAAAACAAATAAATAAATACAATTTCAGCATATAAAAAGCACTATGCTATCTTCATGGTAAGAAGTGCTCTGCCCCCACATAGGAAAGGATACTACTTTGGGACCTGTTGCCAATCTGGGTGAGTTTACAGGGACTCTTCCCCACATGCCCCTTTCAGACCCTTGTGAACAGGGTCATGAAATCTTTAGATGGTTGGCTGGAGTCAGGCAACCAGTTCAGAGCTGTAGGACAGGTTTTCTGGTGAGAGTAGCAAACTGGTCTGGAGACAAGCCCAGGACATTGGCCTCCTTACTCTGGAAGACCGTAGCCATAGCTCGGAACATCACAGGTACTCTGCTAATCCTCTGAACCTTCCATATGTCCCTCTGGCTGTGCCCCAGATGACTTTGCCTAGTAAAACTGGGTTAGCAGAGAAGAAAGATTTACAGGAAGTTAGGATGAGCTTGGGTTTCTGCTGCCTACACTAACCCTGACTTGTGTTGCGGGACCAGGCCTCATTGCTACAGAGATTTTTCTGTGGCTCTTTCATGCCTCCTGTCAGCTTGCCGCTCTTAATTCCCAAGGCCTCTGCCCATTCTCCATCTCTAAAATGCTTTTCCTGGATCTTCTTCCCACAGGGCTCTCATGCTGAGCTGGCTGGAACTGATAGCGAATTCTTGCTAAGAAATGAGCTGATCACTTCTGAGTTACAGCCTCAGCTCTATACACTGCATGTGCTTTTTTTGTTGTTGTTTTTGTTTTCTTTGAGATGGAGTCTTGCTCTGTTGCCCAGGCTGGAGTACAGTGGTGCGATCTCGGCTTACTCCAGCCTCCGCCTCCTGAGTTCAAGCGATTCTCCTGACTCAGCCTCCTGAGTAGCTGGGATTACAGGCACGCACCACCACACCTGACTAATTTTTGTATTTTTAATAGAGATAGGTTTCACCATGTTAGTCAGGCTGATCTCGAACTCCTGACCTCGTGATCTGCCCACCTCGGCCTCCCAAAGTGCTGGGATTACAGGTGTGAGCCGCTGAACCCCGCCTGCATTTGCATCTTAACAGGGACATCAAAACCAAAAAGTTTAAAAACTCAAAGCACTGGCTGGTGTGGAGGCTCAAACCTGTAATTCCAGCACTTTGGGAAGCTATTGGGGACAATCAATCGCTTGAGGCCAAGAATTTGAGATCAGCCTGGGCAACACAGAGAAACCTGGTTTCTATACAAAAATTTAAAAATTAGCTGGGGCCGGGTGCGGTAGCTCACACCTGTAATCCCAGCACTTTGGGAGGCCAAGGTGGGCAGATCCCCTTAGATCAGGAGTTTAAGACTAGCCTGGCCAACATGGCGAAACCCCATCTCTACTAAAAATACAAAAATTAGCTGGACGTGGTGGCGAGTGCCTGTAATCCCAGCTACTGGGGAGGCTGAGGCAGGGGAATCGCTCGAACCCAGGAGGCAGAGGCTACAGTGAGCCAAGATCACACCACTGCACTTTAGCCTGGTGACAGAGCGAGACTCTGTCTCAAAAAATAATAATAATAAAATAAAATAAAGAATTAAAATAAATAAAAATTAGCAGGGCATGGTGGCATGTGCTTGTAGTGCCAGCTACTTGGGAGGCTGACGCCAGAGGATTACTTGAGCCCAGGAGTTGGAGGTTACAGTGATCATGCCACTGTGTGACAGAGTGAGACCCTGTCTCAAAAAAAACCCCTCAAAGGAGTGAACATCTCAGGTTAGGATAACAGGCTCCTTGAAATACTGGAGATTTGGCTGGGCGCAGTGGCTCATGCCTGTAATCCCAGCAGTTTGGGAGGCCGAGGTGGGCAGATCAGGAGGTCAGGAGATCGAGACCATCCTGGCTAACATGGTGAAACCCCGTCTCTACTAAAAATACAAAAAATTAGCCGGGCATGGTGGCAGGCACCTGTAGTCCCAGCTACTCGGGAAGCTGAGGCAGGAGAATGGTGCGAACCCAGAAGGTGGAGCCTGCAATGAGCCAAGATCGTGCCACTGCACTCCAGGCTGGGCAACAAAGAGACTGTGTTTCAAAAAAAAAAAAAAAAAGAAATACTAGAGATTTGGGGGATGGTGTCTTTTAGTCTCTTCAGGCTGCTGTAATAAAATACCATAGACTGGATGGCTCATGAACATGTGGAATTTGTTTGTCACAGTTCTAGAGCTGGGAAGCCACAGTCATGGCAGATTCGGTGTCTGGTAAGGCCTGCTTTCTGATCCATAAGCAGCACCTTCTTGCTGTGTCTCCACATGGTGGAAGGAGGGAAGATATCTCTCCGAGGTCTCTTTTATAAGGGTACTAATCAGAGCCCCTCATGACCTAATCCCTGCTCAGAGGATCCACTCCTAAAACCATGACTTTGGGGGTTAGATTTTCAATACATGAAATTTGGGGAGAGACAAACACTCAGTCCATAGCAGCTGGAGTCCCAGCCACCTCATATTTGTATATGCGTCTAAAACCGGCCCTAATGTCAGTGTCAGGTCCATGGGCCTCCTCAAATCCAAGATGAAAACATTCACTTTGGAGCAACAGATCTCTCTCTTTCTGAGTTTGTCCTTAGGATTCAGCAAATTCTAAGACCCAGATCAGGGCATGCTAACCAGTTCCGTTTATTGGCAACTGGAGTAGGATCCTTTGTCGAGTTGGGTATTTCCTCTGACGTCACTGGGCTACTCTCAAGGCTCCCCGGTGGGTCTTTGCCAGGAAAACCTGCATGGAAAAGGAGGCTTGGCCTTCGAGGAAGACGGCCTGTGTCCTGGCAGACTGGGTGTGTCTGCTCCAGGCTGGCCTCTCCTCATGGCTGCTGGTTTTCTGGACTAATGCACTTTTGACCCAAGAAGGGAAAAAAGGTATAAACAGAGGAGCTAGAGCAGTCAGCTCTTACTGGGTGGGACTTGTGAACTGGTGGGCTGGTGGCAGCCCCAGCCCTTCCTACTCCCTCAGAGCCTGCTGTCCTTCCTGGCCTCTCTACCCCGCCTGCCTTCCCCCCTCCCTCCCTCCCTATTTTCTCCCCAGCCACTTCTCATAAAGACCAGCTGCCTAGGTGACACCTTTTGCTTCTAAAACCTTCCTTGTTGTTCTTCCTTGGCCCCTTTCTCAAAATACACCTCTCTCTTTCCTCCTTCAATGCCAGACTGTTGGCATCTGTCTCCCTGTCTTGTGCAGGCTGCCATCTCTGGCTCACCATGGTTTTATAATTGCCTCTGGTTAAAGTTTAAATAGATGGGTTTCAGCCCAAGAGAAAAATGTAAACAAGCCCTTTCTGCAGTCTTTCAGAACTGCTGACTTCTAGTGCTTTTGAGTTCTGTGCTAGGAAATTCATTTTGCTCCTCCCTAACCAAGAAACTGAGAAACGCCATTAGGGCTTTCAGAGCCGTGACAGCCTCTCTGAAACCATTGAGAGGCTTTTAGACGATCCGCACTTTTCCTTTTAACTCAATTAAGCCATCAGGATCCAGTTCCCATCCTAGCATGTTTATCTAGTGTATTCAGGTGAGAGAATAGTTCAGCAAATCTTCATGGCCTGGCTTCTGAACAGGAAGGAAATGAAAGGAATTATCATTTCACTATTGGAGTTTTTTCTATGTGGGAGCAGGGGATTGTATTTGTTGTCCCAGGGCTTTTGGTTGATGAAGTTGTCTTGTGAGTCATGAGAATGGGACTATTCCTGGCCAGTACAGAAGGAAAAGGGCAGGCTGGGTTTGAGCTCATGCATTCTGGTATATATCCTCTCATTTGCTGTGTGTTTTTGTTTGTTGGGGTTTTTTTTGTTTTGTTGTGTTTTGTTTTTGGAAGTAAGTGGGCCATTTATTTTTGAGTCTTGATGAAGAGTATTGATTTTCTATATTTTTCTGCTTTGTATACCTTGTGTACTTGTGATCTGATGTCAGAATGGATTCAGCAATAATTTGAGATGTTTTGGTCAAGGATTTGATTGGATCTTTGCCTTTCCCACTCAAAAACCTTCCGGAATTCCCCATTTCATGCTCAGACTTTTCTTCACAACGTTCTATGGTCGGCCTCAAATCTACCATCACTTTTCACTATTCCAACCATACACTGAGTTCATGTGAGCTTTTCTACCCAGCTCCTGTAACCCGTTTCTTTCCCTGCAGTGTCCTGACACCTGGGACTCCTTCCCTGCTCTGCTCAGCATCTTATCAGAACGTTCTTCCAGTGTTCTATGAAACCTTCCTTGCCTCTGGGCACAACCGGAACCAACCACTCCTCCCTTTAGTTCTCCAGCACAAGACAATCCCCTTTATGATAAGGAGACTTCCTTTCTTCTTTTCTTTTCTTTCTTTCCTTCTCTTTCTTTTTCTTTCTTTCTCTCTTTCTTTCCCTCTCTCTCTTTCTCCCTCTTTCTCCCTCTTTCTCTCTTTTCTCTTCTTTCTTTCTTTCTTTCTTTCTTTGTCTTTCTTTCTTTCTTTCTTTCTTTCCTCTCTTTCTTTTCCTTCCTTCCTTCCCTCTTTCTTTCTTTTTTTTTGAGACAGAATCTCACTCTGTCACCCAGGCTGGAGTGCGGTGGAGCAATCTTGGCTCACTGTAACCTGTGTCTCCCAGGTTCAAGCAATTCTCCTGCCTCAGCCTCTGGAGTAGCTGGGATCACAGGAACGTACCACCATGCATGGCTAACTTTCATATTTTTAGTAAAGCCAGGTTTCACCACGTTGTCCAGGCTGGTCTCGAACTCCTGGCCTCAAGTAATCTGCCCGCCTCAGCCTCCCAAAGTGCTGGTATTACAGGCTTGAGCCACCGCGCCCGGCCTTCACTTGTATTTCATTGTTTATTATGCATCCTTTGCTCATGTGGCAGCTTCCTGCATTCCATGCTCTTCCCTTCCAGCGCAGGTTGATTTATTCTGTCCCCCAGTAGGGCCCAGCTTCGTGTGTGGCCCATAATCAGAGCTCAATCAATATCCAATCTTTGTTTTTCATCCTCTTTTCGACCAAAAGTTAATGTCAACATTTTTTTGTTGTTGTTGAGACAGGGTCTCCTTCTGTTCCCCAGGCTGGAGTGCAGTGGTGCAACCTCCACTCAATGCAGCCTTAACCTCCCAGGCTCAAGACATCCTCCCACCTCAGCCCCCTGAGTAGCTGGGACTACAGGTGTGCACCACCACACCCAGCTAATTTTATTTTTGTAGAGACAGGTTTTTGCCATGTTGCCCAGGCTGGTCTCAGCAATAGAACATTCTTATCAGAACATTCTGATGTTCTTATCTGAACATTCTTGAGCTCAAGGTCTGGGCTCAAGTGATTTGACCACCTCGGCCTCCCAAAGTGCTGGGATTACAGGCATGATGTGCCACCTTGCACCAGCCCTTATGTCAACATTTTAAAAATAGCTCTTGGGAGGAATCAAGAGGAATAAAGAAAGGATTTTGGAGTCAGGCAGATTTGGGTTCAAACCTCAGCTCTGCTGCTCTTAGTATTAGGGGTTTTTCCCTAATTCTTATCCTTTCTCAGCCTCGCTTTCTTCATCTATAAAATGAAGACAATAAGATCTCTTTTATGGGTTTTTGTGAGAATTAAAGTGAAATCATGCAAGTAAAGAACCAGACACAGTTACATCTCATCTTTACCCTCTCTTGATACAAAAACAGTTCAAATGTTGAAACACTGTACTCTGGAACATAAGTCTTATCAATCAATTTAAAAGATCCATGCCACATTTTCCCATCATTAACACAACCTTCCTTGATAGAACAGTTTCTTCTCACTTGTACTCTCAAGTTTTTTAAAGGCTTATCTTGTAAGTAGGATTGGACTTGTTCACCGAAAATCCAAACTCTGTAAAATTTTCTAAAGAGTTGATTGTGAGCCAGTAGAAGTGACTGTAGCCCAGAGAAAACAAAAACCCAAGAAGTACTGAATAAGTGGTCCTGATGTGGTCAGGTTATAGTCTGGTTTTATACATTTTGGAGAGGCAGGAGTTACAGGCAAAGACATAAATCAATACATAGAAGGTGTATTGGTTCAGCCCAAAAAGGTGTGACATCTGGAAGCAGAATGTAGGGGGAGGGGGTGGGGCTTAAGCCGTAGGTGGGTTTAGGGATTCTTTTTTTTTTGTAATTATACTTTAAGTTCTGGGGTACATGTGCAGAATGTGCAGGTTTGTTACATAGGTATACACGTGCCATGGTGGTTTGCTGCACCCATCAACCCATCATCTACATTAGGTATTTCTCCTAATGCTATCCCTCCCATAGTCCACCACCCGCCCACAGGCCCTGGTGTGTGATGCCCATCCCCCACCCCCGCACCCGATTGGTTGAGAGAGTTAAGCTATTATCTAAAGATCTGAAGTTAGTTGAAAGAAATGTCTGAGTTAAGGTAGAGGAGTTGTGGCGACCAAGGGCTTTGTTATGTAGAGGAAGCCTCCTATATCACAGCCCTCTGAGAGAATAGATGGTCAATGTCTCTTTTCAGACGTGTGTGTGTGTTGTTGTTGTTGTTGTTGTTTTGAGACAGGGTTTCACTCTGTTACCCAGGCTGGACACATGTGGTGACAAGACCACAGCTCACTGCCTCCTCAACCTCCTGGGCTCAGGCGATCCTTCTGCTTCCGCATCCTGAGGAGCTGGGACCACAAGCCCATGCCTCCACAGGCTGCTGACTTTTTTTATTCGTAGTAATGGGGTCTTGCCATGTTGCCCTGGCTGGTGTGGAACTCCTGGGCTCAAGTGATCCTCCTGCCTCAGCCTCCCGAAGTGCTAGGATTACAAGCCCAAGCCACCACACTTAGGCAGTGAATCTCTCTTAGATCTAACAAAGGCTGGCTGCATTAATAGAGATTCTCTACAGATGCAGGTTTCCCTGTTTCATGATGGCTTTGCAGGGCTACTTCAAATTATGTCAAAGAAATATACTTCGGGGTAAAATATCTTGATTTCCTTCAGGGTCTGCTATCCTGTGATGCTATATTAGAGTCAGGTTGGAAAGTAAGCCACATTATACCAGGTTAATTTTTAAAAACCCATTTAACAAGATTCTGTGGTTTGTAGGGTGTGACTTAACCCTTGCCTGGCATGGCCTTGGGTCTTGTTTATAATTTGGTATCTTACTGCCACAAAAAGTCTGTTTTGACAGTCTTATGGTCTCTATTTTAATATTAATATGGGTCAGTTGTGCCCAAATCCAAAAGGGAGGAGGTATAAGGAGGTGTGTCCCACCTCCCTTCTCATCATGGCTGGGAATTCAGTTTTTTGGGATTTTCTGGGGCCCCCTTGGCCAAAAGGGGGTCTGTTTAGTTGGAGGGCTTAGTATTTTATATTTGATTTACAATCTTATTTATTGGTCACCAGAAGAAATCCCAGTGGTGGGGATGATGAGGAGGTAGCTGCTCTGTTTGCTGCTGAGTTACTTTCATATGTAGTCCCTTGTAGGGGCCAAAGCACCTTGGATGTTGATCCACCATGTTGACTTCTGATTAACCCCAGTTCTGGGAAGGCTTCTAAGATTTCCAGTTTATCTGTTGTTCTTTATGTAAGAGCATGTATTTACCATATATCTTGCCCTTAGGTCAAAACAACCTTAATCATAAATCCTACCATTAGTCAGGTTCACATGGCATTCCTGCGTTTCCCTGCAGGGTCAATTTCAATTGCCCTGTGCCTTCCTTCCCTACAGTACATAAGCCCTGAGTCTGGGAGAGTAATGGCATGGGGAGCCTCCATCTCATCTTGCGACTGACCGGGACATCATGGCTTCTGTTTATATGTCTCTTTTGGCCGGGCACAGTGGCTCACACCTGTAATCCCAGCACTTTGAGAGGCCGAGGCAGATGGATCACTTGAGGTCAGGAGTTCGAGACCAACCTGGCCAGCATGGTGAAACCCTGTCTCTACTAAAAATACAGAAATTAGCTGGGCGTGGTGGCGATGCCTGTAGTCCCAGCTACTTGGGAGGCCGAGGCACGAGAATCATTTGAACCTGGGAGGCCGAGGTTGCAGTGAGCGGAGATCGTACCACTGCACTCCAGCCTGGGTGACAGAGCAAGACTCTGTCTCCAAAAAAAAGATTTTAAATCTGATGGGCCTGGCAGGGCAGGAGAGGAGAAGATAAACATTCAACTAAAGGATTGTAGCGGTACAGAGGAGGGACAGTTAGCATGTCAGGAAAAGATTCAGAGAGTTGATACTTAGGAACTGAGTCTTAACCTATCAGTACATGGCTGTCAAAAGATAGTTGGGACAAAGCACTTCAGGTACAACCCCAATTCTCGTTTCTTCCCCCTGTGTATCACTACATGCAGCCTGAGGCACTTGGCTCCATCGTCTTGAACCTGTACAGCTGTCTTCCCCTTGGTCCAGGTGACGTAAGGGCTTCCTTGGAAGCAGCAGCATTTATTAGTGCTGGTTCCAATCAGAGAACTGACATTAGAACTCTACTGTTGCTCTTGCGGCCAGGGCCAGGAAACAGCTGGAGTGGTTTGAACTCTCTGCAGGAGGATGGATGCGTTGAGGCTGGGCATGTGTGCATGCTCGTGCATGCAGATCTGTGTCTGTGTGTCTATGAGTCTGAGTGTGTGTAGGTGTGTGTCCATTTGGATGGGTGGCTAGATGTTTATATGTAGGTGTTGCCACCAAAAACAAAAGTAGATATTCAGAAAACAAAGTGACAGCTCAAAACCTCAGACAAGCTGAAAGACTGCTCAGAGAAGGGGGAGGTTGAAACAACTTCAACCAAAACAAAATGAAACAGAGAAGGAAGTTGCATCAGAAGAGGAAGAATGCCAATGTCATGCTGAAGAACCACAAATGTCGCAAAATAAAAATAAAACGTGTGATTCTTATTTTACCTAGCCAAATACTATTACAATATTTTCTCCTTTAGAGTGTTAAAAATTACTGAAATTATAATATTTAGTTCAGCGAACATGAAGGACACAGAAAAACACAAACAAAAAATTCATTCCTATAATTTTTTAATGTTATATACATCATATTTTATTTATTTGGATCAGCGATTGATTTTAACTTTGCTTCCTACCTCCATATAAAAATTTTTCTCCAGCATTTAAAAAATATTAAAAACACGTTCTGAAATTGACTTATTGAAGAACATGTAAAAGGTCTCATTATTAGCACAAATTGAGAAATTATAATAAAGATACTCTAATAACGAAGTGATTAAAGATGTCAGAACAAAAAATTATAGATCCCAGTGATGTTATTAAGTTTTTTCATTTCAGTTCATGTAGAAATGTTAGCTCCTTTGCCACAAAGAAATAAAAGAGTAGTTTTCCTTTTGATTAGATTCTTGTAACTACACACATGAAAAATTTATAGGATTGGTTTAGGTGAGGGGGTTTTATATATATAAACTGTTAATATAACATTGGAATAAGCTTGGCAACCAGGTCTCAGAGAAGTCTTTTGAATCTATTACTTTATAATTATAGTGATATTGATTGGCTTTCCATCACCTTCCTAGAATTATAATGACATCCAATGATTAACTGATTTGCCAATCTCACAAATAGTTAAAAGAATATTGAGTTTTTGGCAGTGAACTAGGGAAGTTTGTGTGCTTTTTGTTAAAATGAAAAACTGTACTCCTCAATTGAATACATTTTTAGTACATACACGAGTTTACCAGCAAAGATAACTAGAGAGTGAGCTTGGTGTGCGCACAGTGAAAGGAGCTTGGGAGGTTGAGATTGAAGTGAGCTACGATGCCACTGCACTCCAGCCTGGGTGACAGAGGGAGACCCCATCTCCAAAAAATAAATAAATAAATAAAAATAATTAATAATTAGGAAGAGAAAAGCACTGATCATGAGGAAAGGGAACCACTGAGTATGATGCTCACTTTATGTGCTTAAAGCGGGGACTCAGCAAATAATTGTGGAAGGAGGGAATGAGTGAAATGAGTGCATAAATAATAAGTACAAAGAAAGTGGCGTAAGTGTTTAATTCAAAATGAAGTTTAGACCGGGCATGGTGGCTCTTGCCTGTAATCTCAGCACTTTGGGAGGCCGAGGAGGAAGGATTGTTTGAGCCCACGAGTTCGAGACCAGCCTGAGCAACACAGCGAGATTCTGTCTTGGCAAAAAACAAACAAACAAACAAAAAAACAAAGCAAAACCCAAAAATGAAATTATTAGCCGGGCAAGATAGTATGTGCCTGTGGTCCTAGCTACTCGAGAGGCTGAGGGGGGAGATCCCTTGAGCTCAGGAGGTTGAGATTGCAGTGATCTACGATGCCACTGCACTCCAGCCTGGGCGACAGAGGGAGACCCTGTCTCCAAAAAATAAATAAATAAATAAATAAAAATAAAGTTTATATTTTGTGTCATGACAGGGTTATAACATATTTTCCCTATGATGCTGTCTTGGTGATACATAAGTTGTATACTTTTCAGAAGTTGTGAGGCCCTTAAAGAAAACATCTACAAAATTAAGTTGGGGAAGAAATGAAAATCTATGCAAAACAAAGTTTTTAGATATTTTAAAAATATTTTACAAGTCTAAATTCATTGTTACTTTAGGAACATAAAAATATATGAGGTATAAAATGGTTTACTCGTAGAATTATTAAATATTTAAAATTATAATTTATTCAAATAATATGAATGTACTAATTGAGACTTTTAAAAATCTTTAAAACTAATTACAAGTGGGGCTACGACCTACTGGACTTTAAGACATCAAATATCCTTTAGCTTCTGCCAACTGAGAAGAAAAACAACAAAAAGAGGAGAAGCCACAAACATCATAGTAAAAACACATACCAGAGTTATGTTTTTTCTAGATCTTCCATAAGGCATTTATTTTCAGAAAGGGTATAGGAAGAAGCATTTTTTTAAATAAAAAAGAAAGCATTTTTCTTTCCTTTTCTTTTTATTTTATTTTATTTTACGTTTTTGAGATGAAGTCTTGCTCTTGTCCTCCAGGCTAGAGTGCAAAGGCATGATCTTGGCTCACTGCAACCTCCACTTCCCGGGTTCAAGCAATTCTCCTGCCTCAGCCTCCCGAGTAGCTGGGATTACAGGCACCTGCCACCATGCCCGGCTAATTTTTGTATTTTTAGTAGAGACGGGGTTTCACCATGTTGGCCAGGCTGGTCTTGAACTCCTGACCTCAGGTGATCTGCCTGCCTCGGCCTCCCAAAGTGCTGGGATTACAGGTGTCAGCCACCGTGCCCGGCCTTTATTTTCAAAAAATAGTCCAAGAGAGTGGATAGGGGAAGAAGAAGAAAATTAACTAAATTCATTAGTTGTAACTTTTTTTCAAGCATTCACATTTCTGTTTAACGTGTGAATGTCCCCAAATTTGCCAGTTTCCCTGCTTCCTAGGCTTCCAGTCTCCAGGGGTTCTTCATCTGCACTAATTTCCTGACTCAGAATTGCCAGGGGTCTCAAGTACACTCCAGAGGACTCGTGTAAACTGGCTAGGCCAGCTTGTGTTCTGGGAAGCCTGTCTTTTCTGGTGGTGTTCCCAAGAAATAGGAAAGAGAAAAGATGATGTGTGGACTTAGGGATGATGTGTGATACTAAGTTTTGCTTTATATTTTAACTCTCCAGCTCTTTCCTTCAATGAATGGCAAGCCATTCTCAATTCCAGCTCTTCTGTACCGAAGAATTTAGCATCACTTTCCCTGGAGATCCAAGGAACTTTGCTTTTTGCCCAAAATACCTCTCTCTCCCAAAGCAATTTCCCCTCCTCAGAGAAATGCTGTCGTGTCAGGCTGCACTGCCCTTGAACCAGACAACTTTCTCTGCTTGTCTTTATCTGTCTAAATAAAGCTAACCTACATTTGCTAATTCATTCGGATGCTTGCTGTTGCTATTTAAAGCATCCCGCAAGGCCCAGTGGAAAACAAGATGCATTATCTCCAGTAGGGAACCTTTAGGTTTGCTCATCATTTAAGGAATTCAAGAATCTAAAGAATCCATTCAGTCTTCCCTGGTTCAGACATGAAGGACACGGGACTCTTCACATACTTTTTTTTTTTTATTCCAGGCAGTCTTCTTTGACTTGTAGGTGGCTGGGATCAGTTGATACAAAAAGAGGTAGCTAGAAAGTCAATCTCAACCATTCTCTCTCTTTCACTCTATCTCTGTCTCTCCCTCTATCTCTCTATCTCTTTCTCTCTCTGTCTCTCTCTCTGTCTTTGTGTGTGTGGGTGAGTGAGCCTGAAGACAAGAAGACACACACACACTGTGTGTGTGTGTGTTGTGTGTGTGTGTGTGTGTGTGTATGTGAGAGAGAGAGGGAGAGAGAGAGAGAGAGAGCATCTTCAGACTTCATGAAATTCAACTTTTCTGAAGATTAATTTCTCAGCAGAATGTATGTTTCATTCTGGGCTCTGATGATTGTTAGTCCACTGTGAATTGCCTCACAAGAAACAAATTTAAAAGTTCAAAAGCGGCTGTCACCTTCGTGAACAGACTTCTGGTGAGTTTTTGGCTTGTTTCCATCACACTCTCTTCAGCCTCCATATGACGATTTGTTACAGAATCCTGGTACTTCTACATTCCGGAAAGGAAAAGGAAATTCTCCAGGCGTAGGAGCAAAATCTCGGGGATGTAAATAGGACTTCACTGTGAACTTATATATGACTAGGGAAATCTGTTGTATCTTTTTTCAGTTCCGGTATTTCTGTTGGCCTGTCGGCTTGCTTAGTGGGAGGGAGAGAGAGCTGGTACAATGGGATTGTTTTAACCATTGGTGCCCCGCTGCTACCTTAGGCACATACTTATTATCAGCATCCATTTGTTCAGCTACAATTCTATGACGTCCATTGCAGTGAGTGAGTCAGAAGCCACAAGCTAACAGGTCTATTCCTTCCCACCGTCACCTTGGAAACCAATGCATCATCCACAGGAAATGCAGGCCCCGGTGGGGAGTGTGCCCAGATCGAGTTATAAAGCTGGCAATCAGTTTTTCAAAGGAAGTCAAATAATAATTTGTAGAATCTTAGTCTAGGGTGAGAGGTGGATCCAGCCTCTTGGGTATGGATTGAGGGCTGTCAGGCAGAAATATCAGGAGAAATTAATCAGTTAAAATGTAAGTAGTAAGTAAAATGTAAGCAGTAAGATGTCTGCTTGATAAGAATTTGACCAAAGGCAAGAAATATAGAGATATGATTTGATTTCTCTGGCAAATAGCATTTATTTGCCCAATAGCTGAGGGTCTTTTTTTAGTATGGTTGTACAGTGTGTGAA